>NW_005871054.1:2285435-2359523 GCF_000147115.1 Myotis lucifugus | reverse complement strand
CCCTCCCGCCCCCCGTCTCCCGCAACCTCAATGCCCCCCCCCCCTTTTGTTCGAACATCTTTGGGAAAAATTCTGGCTTTCAACTAAATTATTTACCCAGCCCCCTCCTTTTATCAAACCACCTTCCTAACAAATAAGGAGGGGGGCGTCTCCTCAAAAGGGTGCAACCTCCTTTTTAACTTTCCCTCCCAAATTACCCCCCGGAGGGGGGGGGGGGGCCCCTTCGTCCGCTGTGGGCGCTGGTCCTGGCGGCTCCCCGGGGACGGCAGGCGGTCCCTTCTGGAGGCAATAAAACTTAATTTCCAGGCCACAGCACTTGACACTCTGAGCTGGGGAGCCCCACTCCCCATGAACTCCCCACAAGTTGCACAGCGTGAAAGCGCATCTGTGAAAATAACATGGACATTTAAATCCCTGGTTGTCGAGGAGGCGCTCTCATTCCTGCCTGAAACGTGGGGGTGGTATGTTGGTCTTTGCTCCCCTACCACTCATGGCCTCCTGGACCCCCCCCCCCCATCTTGGTAGAACGATAGTTTAGAACAGTTATATTCTCCTGCCCCTCCCTTTTTGGAGGCTTGCTTTAGATTTCAGTTTGCGAAGCCCGTTGTTGGAAATGAGCTTCTACTTGTTGTAATAAATTTTTCCAGTGTAATTGTGCCTCCGAAGGTGGTGGGATGGTTAACGAGGAGGCCAGCTGAGCCTGGACTGGGACTAGAAAGGCGGGGACAGAGGTGATCTCAGCCAAGGGCTCTCTAGCCGCTTCGTGGTCGCGCCCATGCAGATCTTGACAACTGACCCAAGGTCTGGGCGGTCACTTCCCACTGTCCTAGTTTTCACTTCTGTTTCTTTTGAATAGAGGTTCTTAAGCCTGGTGGAATTTGGGAGAGTTTTACACAGAGTCTCTGTACTCTTAAATCAGATTAGGTTTTAAGACCAGGTCGAGTAAACCTTTCCCTGCTGCCTAGCCTTATCAAATGTCTTTATCTTTAGATCTTTTTGAAACGACTTTTTCAGTTTGGAATACAGCTTTTCCCACTTAGGAATCTCCCTACAGCAAGTGGTCACTGCTCTCCATTTAGATTTCTGTGCAGATGGCAGGTGTGTATGGTGAAAGGTCTACTTCTCCACGAAAGTTCAGTTTCCACCCTCACTGTTCACTAATCTTGATTCTGTCCGGTACTGTTCAGTGACCCTGGGCAAGTTTAGCATCCCTGCCTCATTTTCCATATCTGGTTTTGGGGATGGTAATGTCTGCTCTACCAGGTAGTTTTTGAGAGCAAATAGTTTGCCTAACTTTGCATCATGGCAGTTAAGAAGTGCTTAATGAGTGGTGGACATTGTGTCATCAGTAGAAGTTCCTCCATGCATCAACTTCCCCTTGAAGGAAAAACAGAAACTGTTGTGGAAACCGTTTGGATTTGTCTGACTGAACGATACTAAAGTTGCTAAAAATAGGAAAGTGAAACTTGATAATTTATGGTTGATTTTTTCCCTGTACATTTTGTTTAAATGGGTGGCTTTTTTTTTAAAATAAAAGAGTTACATTAGGAAATTAATGTGTCTAAAAATTCTTAATCATTTTGCTTTACATGAGGCACCGCTGGAACAAAGCTAAGATATTCTCTTTTTTTATTGTGTTTTATTGCTTCAAGTATTACAAAGAGTATTACATGTCTCCTTTTCCCCCCCTTGACATTCCCCCAGCCTCCCCTACCCCCCAGTGTCTTGTGTCCATTAAGCTAAGATATTCTTGATAGAAATATGTGGGTCTTTTCCAACTGATTAAGGGATAAGAGAAAAGGTGGTGACTCTTTAGTTTCACAAAGAAACTTTGAAACTTTAAGTTTTAGTTTTCTGGTAATGCTGGTTTAAAAAAGCAACGAAAAGAAACATAATTTGGGGATACTGACCCAGAGCTGTGAAAGTGCCTGAAGCACTTTCTGTTCTTAACATACTGGGTCAGTGCTTTTAATTCTTTCTGATTTGCTTAATAGCTACAATATTTGACTCAGAGGTTTTTTGGGACAGTTTTATTGGGCATTTTATGAAAGACTAAACATTAATAAATGCAAATAGTTACTTTTATAAACATTGAGATTTTTGCATCTGGGATAACATTTGGTTATGTAATCTATTACAACACATCAATTGTGGTATATAAATTACCAGTACTGAAAAATTTTCATAAAAGGCCTTTTGATCTTCGATATGCAGATAGATGCCCAGGGGAAACAAAAATCATTTCAGTCCATTGCCTGCCATTTCTAGTGTGCACAGAAGGCTAAAATGTGAATTAAATTGGACTCTGACAATTTGCAAGTTGGGTTTCCTGAAAGCACCTAGGAAAGACCACAGCACATAACCCCAACAGGTGTGGATCCAGCTGCCTTCTCCCTAACCCCCAAGGTGTGATAACTGTTCCTAGGTGCTTGCCAAATATGTCTCCACTTTGTAGGGAGAATAAATTCCTCTCTCTGGGGAGGCAATTACTGTAAGAGGTGTGCGCGTATGTGTGGGATAAAGCTTTTGAGAGAATTGATGTAATAATTTCATCATCAAAGGCCGGTGATGAGGCTTTGCTAGTCTGAACAAAACTTCTGTGGGAAGAGCTTGTTACCCGGTGAAGAATTTGTTATTAGAGCATAGGTTTCACAATTACCTTACTGCTGGGAAAAGTTATTTGTATGAGTTTTCTGTTTGTTACAACTCTTAGTTGAGATTTTGCACTCACTGTGAGTTTTATCCTCCTTGCCCATTAGCTTTGTCTTCTTGTCTTGTTTTAATTCTTGTAACAAAAAAATAAAACTTCTTTTGAGAGTTAGCATTGTTGATAAAGTTATAACATAGGTCTTGAAATATTTGCTGTAATTTTAGGTTTAGGTATTTGCATAGGTAGCTCTACGAATATTGTTACAAATTATTCTGTGCACCCATGAACATTCCCTTGGAGCAGGGTTTAAAATTGTTTTTATTCAGCCTGGCTGCTGTTGGTTCAGTGGTTGAGCGTAGGCCTTTGCACCAGGAGATCACCCTTGGATTCCAGCTCAGGGCACATGCCTGGGTTTCTGACTGGATCCCCAGTAGGGGGCGTGCAGGAGGCAGCTGATCAATGATTCTCTCTCATCGATATTTCTCTCTCTCCCTCTCCCTTCCTCTCTGAAATCAATAAAAAATATATTAGAATAAAATCAATAAAAAATTGTTTTTATTCTGATGTGGCTACAGAGGGGAAATTCCCAGTAGCCAGGAAATTGATACTGTCTACTTTTCATCTTGTGGCATTTAAAAATACACTTATTATTCTAATTTCTTCACTCTGGCATGGTTAGGATGTATGTTGCTTACCAGAATGTTTTAAAAAACTGATTATCTAAGAGAATCAATTTTAGATTGTGGCTATGTTCCGTCAGTGTGGCTATGTGGTGATTTAGTGGTTAAGAGCTTGGAGTCGATCAAATGAGGATTTTTTTTTTAGCTGGAGGTAGAGCAAACAGTAAAGTGTGTGAAGTGCACTAACATTAAGTGTGAAACTCATGGATGTGTGTCCACCACCCCTCACCAAGTAAGTGTTTTCAGTAGCCCAGAATGTGCCTGTGCTCCTTCTGGTCAGTGTTCATTCACAGGGGGAACTGATATTCTGACATATCATCTTAGGTGTGACTCACGTCATCACAGATTGGTTTTGTCTGTTCTTGAACTTCAAATAAGTGGAATCACAGAATCATACAGTGTGTAGTCTTTTGTGGAACAAACCTGGATTTGAGTTCCATTTTGCAACTTACCGTGTGACTGTGGTTATGGTGTGACTAAGTTACTTACCCTCTCTGAATCTCAGTTTCTCATTTGTGAAATGAAGAATTAAAGCCCTATCGTAGATTTCCTAAGAATGTTAACGTGATGAAACATCTAAAATACCTAGCACTGTACCTGACATGCAGTTTCCTCATTCCCCTTTTATTTCTTTAAAAAGGTGATAACTAAAGCAGCTATACAATTTGTTTTGATATGCTGTTTCATTTTAAAGTTATAAAGGTTTCTTATTGAAACTTAGAGGCCAAATCTTGATTCAACACTTTGTTGATCTAGCATTTAGCTTACTAGTAAATAAGGCATATTATTTCTTAATAGTTGATCCCTTATTCTTTTTAATTGACATTTCCTCTGTAAGTCATGAGATGACAGTCATTGAAATGTCCCATTCAGAGCTGGTGGGTCACCTGTGTGATATGATCTGGGGTGGAGGAGGGTGCAGCGATGACAGCTAGTTTACGCTCTACTAAGAGGCCCATGGAAGAGTTTAGTGTCAGTGAGAGGCATCAGTAAGTGCCCAGGATGCCCGGAACAAAATTTACAGCTTTATGTTTTGTGAAATAATTATTTCAGAAGTGAAAGCACCGGGCCAGTTGTTAATGTGTGCTTCAGACAAGCCACTTAAAACGTTTTCAGCTTTTATAATCTTACTCTATAAGTGGTATATATTCAGTGGGCTCATGTCCCCAGTGTTCTGATGGTTTTATTGGATACTTTTTTGGGAGTCCTTTTACAAATTTTTAATTGAATTTATTGGGGTGACATTGATTAATAAAATTATATAGGTTTCAGGTGTACAGTTCTATAATACATCACCTGTATATTGCGTTGTGTGTTCACCACCCCAAATCAAGTCTCTTTGTGTCATCAACTATCCCCTCTTCTACCTACACCCTCCCACCCCACCCCTCTCATTTTCTCTGGTAATCACCATACTGTTGTCTGTGTATATGAGTATCTTTTTTTTTTTCCTGCTTAATTCCTTCACCTATTTCACCCAACTTCCCAATCCCCCTCTCCTCCAACAGCTGTCAGTCTGTTTCTATATTGAATCTGTTGTTTGTTATTTTGTTCATTAGGTTCCACATGTAATTAAAATCATGGTATTTGCCTTTCTCTGTCTTATTTCACTTAGCATAATACTTCTCCATGTCCATCCATGTTGTTGCAAATGGTAAGATTTCCTTTTTTTTTTTTTATGGCCAAGTAGTATTCCATTGTGTAAATGTACCACAGCTTTTTTATCCACTCATCTACTGATAGGCACTTGCACTGCTTCCAAATCTTGGTTATTGTAAATAATGCTGCAATGAACATAGGGATGCATATATTCTTTTAGATCAGTGTTTTGGGTTTCTTCGGATATATTCCCAGAAGTGGAATCTCTGGGTCACATGGCAGTTCCATTTTTAAATGTTTGGGGAAACTCCATACTGTTTTCCACAGTGTCTGCACCAATCTGCATTCCCACCAACAGTGCACAAGGGTTCCCCTCTCTCCACATCCTCACCAACACTTATTATTTGTTGATTTATTGATGATAGCCATTCTGACAGATATGAGGTGATATCTTATTGTGGTTGGTTTTAGTTTGCATTTCTCTGATGATTACTGATGTTGAGCATCTTTTCATATGTCTACTGGCCATCTGTATGTCTTCTTTGGAGAAATGTCTGTTCAGGTCCTTTGTCCATTTTTAAATTGGACTGCTTGTATGTCCAAGATTTCACCTCCTGTTTTTCATCTAGGATTTTTATAGTTTTGATTCTTACATTTAAGTCTTTAATACATTTTGAGTTTATTCTGTATGGTGTAAGAAGGTGGCCTAATTTCATTTTTTTTGTATATATCTGTTCCATTTTCCCAACATCATTTATTGAATGGACTATCTTTATCCTATATGTTCTTGTCTCTTTTGTTGAACATTAATTGACTATAAAAGCATGGATTTATTTCTGGGCTCTTCATTTTGTTTCATTAATCAATATGTCTGTTTTTATGCCAGTACCATGCTGTTTTGATGTCCTTGTTGTTATATCAGGTAGCGTGATTCCTCCAATCTTGTTCTTTCTCAAGATTGCTGTGGTTATTTGGGTTTTGTGTGGTTCCATATAAATTTTTGGAATATTTGTTCTAGTTCTGTGAAATATCATGATAGGAATTGCATTTAATCTATAAATTGCTTTGGGTAGCATTGACATTTTAATAGTGTTGACTTTTCCTATCTATGAACACAGTATGTGTTTTCACTTATTTGTATTTCATTTTCTTTCTTCAGTGTCTTATAATTTTTCAAGTACAGGTCTTTTGGTATTTTAAATGTTTAAATGCAATTGTAAATGGGATGGTTTTTTTAGTTTCCCTTTCTGGTAGTTCATTATTGGTGTATAAAAATGCAACTGATTTCTGGATATTTATTTTGTATCCTGCTACTTTACTGAATATATTTATCAGTCCTAGTAGTTTTTTGGTGGAATCTTTAGGATTCTCTATACAGTATCATGTCATCTGCAAATAATGACAGTTTTACTTCTTCCTTTCCAATTTGGATGCCTTTTTATTTCTTCTTGTTTGATTGCTGTGCTTAGAACTCCCAGTACTATGTTGAATCAGTGGTGAAAGCAGACATCCCTGTTTGTTCCTGATCTTAAGGGAAATGCTTTTACTTTTTGCCCGTTGAGTATGATGTTGTCTGTGAGTTTGTCATACATTTTATTACATTGAGGTATGTTCCCTCTATTTCCACTTTGCTGAGAATTTTTAATATAAATGAGTGCTAGATTTTAACAGATGCTTTTCCCGCATCTATGGATATGATCATGTGTTTTTTATTCTTCATTTTGTTTATGTGGTGTATCACATCTATTGATTTGCGAATAAATGTACCATCCTTGCATCCCCAGGATAAATCCCACTTGATCATAGTGTATGATCTTTAAAAAAAAAACATATATAAATTTTAACTTCAGAGAGGAAGAGAGAAGGAGAGAGATAGAAACATCAATGATGAAAGAGAATCATTGATCGGCTGCCTCCTGTACGCCCCCTACTGGGGATTGAACCCGTCACCTGGGCATGTGCCCTTGACCGGAATTGAACCCGAGCCCTTCAGTCCACAGGCCACGCTCTATACACGGAGTGAAACCAGCTAGGGCTGCATCTGTACACTTCTTAAATGAGCTTAGGAAAGACACATTGCCACCACTTGAGACAAATTGAAAACAGATTGTGTGGCCCTGTGTAGAGAAACCTGGCAGAGAGGGCAGGAGGCTCTGAAGGCCTAGGTTCAAGTCTATCCTCACCCTGGCTCCTACTTATGGCTATATCATTGTCAGGAGTGCTGGGCCGCAGTCCCTCAGAGGGACCCTGGCTTCAGATTGCAGTAGCTGAGGTGGAAAGCCTGTTCTTGGAGCGCCCCGCCCCATAAGACCTCAAGTTGATATATAATGAAATGGCAGTTCCTTCGCTTAGAGCATGCATTGATTGAGTACTTAGTGTATGCTTAGCACAGTGCTTCGCCCCATGTGTATTCCTAGGTGGGTCAGGCACAGTTCTTGCGCTCAAGGAATTAGCAGTCTGGTAGAAACTAACCAGAAACTGATGAAATCCTGCATACTAGAGGGAGAAGCAAAGTGCCATCCATGTTGGGGCAGCTATGAAAGGCTTCCCGAGGAAGTGGTGTTTGGGCTTAGCCTTCAAGGGGTGAATACTCCTCAGGGGCAGAGAAAGGAGGGTGGGGCCCTGGGGATGGCAGGCTTGTGGCAGTGTGTCTGGGGGAAACAGCAGATGTGATCCCCTGGGTTTTGGGGGCAGGGTGCTTAGGAAGGGGTAACAGGACACAGTGCAGCCTCGATGACCCTGCAGAGAAGTGGCACTTGATGGTTATGGAGGTCATGGTGAGCTGGGAAGTTCTCGTGGAGAGGGTGTAGTGACCTGTCATGGTCAGGTGTGTGTTTTGGAAGATGAGCTTGAGGTGAAGGAGAAGCAGGTGTGGCCGTGGGTCTGGGTCATGTGACGGCCTCCTGGTGGGCTCCCTGCTTCCTATTTGCCCCACAACCGTATATTCTCAGAAAGAAGTTGGAGGAATCTTTAAATGTATAAAGTGAAATTACTTCATACATTTCTCTATTCGGAACCACTGCTCTAGTGGTTCCTCATCTCCCTCTGAGTAAAGCCAAAGTTCTTCGGGCCCTTGGCTCAACTCACTGCAGCCACATTGGTCTCCGAGCAGGCCTGCCTCTGGCCTTTGTACTGGCTGTTCCCTCTTCTTGCAATTGCTCTCCCCTGCCCACTCCCCCCGCCCCCCCCATGAGAAGAGAGGTTTTCTCTGACCATCCTTATCCTCATCTCCTCTTCTCTGCTTTGTATTTTGTCTAAGCACTTGTCAACCTTATAAAAATTGACCACATAACTTTATTCTTCATTGTCTGTTTTCAACGCTGCTGCATTTAATTAGGTGCTTGATAATCATTGAATTAAATCACTTTATCAGTCTTACTGGGGGAAAAATGGAGGGCTCAAACCCAGTCAGGGATGATATAGGATTAAAGGGAGTTCAAGTGTAAGTGTGTGTGTGTGTGTGTGTGTGTGTGTGTGTGAGAGAGAGAGAGAGAGAGAGAGAGAGAGAGAGAGAGAGAGAGAGAGATTTATTTGAAGGGGAGTGAGACATAAAAAGACTCTTATGGTGGGTGGGATGGGATTTGGAATCCAAATTCAAGGAGGTGTGGAAGAGGAAGCTACAGATACAGGTAGATTGGGGCATTGTTTAACATTTAGGACATGGAAGGCTGCAGTGCTATCTAAGAGGGCCCAGGGACAGGAGTATGGGGGTAGGGAAGACCCAGCAATAGGCTTGAGCCCAGAACTGTGGAGAGCTCCCATTTGGGGTGATGAGGCCAGGAACAAAGGTGCAAAAGAACAAGGAAGAGGAGAATCAGGATTAGGGGTGGTCTTGGACTTGGGGCGGGAGTAGAGGTGGAGGCCAGCAGTGTTAGGTATCCTGGACAGTCAGGAGAGGCCAAGGACTGCGAAGGTTCTAGAGGGTGAGGGGGACTGAGAAAGTCATGGCACAACATAGGACGTGACTCTTTGAGGAGGTTGGCAGAGAGGGAAAGAGGAGCCTGTGCCTGAGCCCCTGGAGGGAGAGCTGGAGCTGGAGACAGTGGAGGTGGCCACTGAAGCAGGACCCCAGGGAGCAGCCAGAGATGGTAATCTTGGGGCAGTGACTTACTGAAAGGGTGACGACTGGTCCATGTGGAGAACTTAAAGTAGATTTTGGTCCCAGAGCTGACCTCAAGTAGTTTTGTAACCATGACAACCACTTAGTAGCTTCTGTTCCCTCCTTCCACCCCACCCCTGAAGAAAAAGCCTGCATTGCCAACCTCACCTACTGATTGTTTGAATCCAGTGCAGTCGTGAATACGAAAGTATTAGCGCTCCAGCAAGGTTATCTCTATGAACCATAAGTTGGCTGTGACTTAAAATTTGTGCTTCAGAATTCTGTTGTTTATTTTCTTTAAAAAGCTCTTAACATCCACCTGCTTCTCTGATCAGGCTATAGCACAATTGTGTTTAAAAAAAACAAAACACAAAACAAAAACCTTCAAGTCGCTCAGATTGTTCATTGGGAAGCCTGGTGATGTTTCAGAATAAAATATATTTGTTTAGAATTGAAAGAGTCAAAGTGGGTTTGTTATAACTACCATTTTTTTCTAAATATTTAACATTTGGAACAAATGGTATATGTTTTTTATGTATTATTTTTATGGTTGAATTTGACACTGCTTTATAAGGAATGTATGTCGCTTTTATTCTTGAAGTACCAGTAAATGAGATGCAGCCATTTAAATTTTCTTCTTCCTCCACCGAGTAAGGAATTATTTTATTCAAATGAACTTAAAATACCTCTCATGAATACTCCTATTTTTAACTGAATGTTTCTCTTTTGATTTTTTTCCTTCACGGTTCTGATAGATTCTCTCTCTTTTTTAAAAAAAAAATCTTAATAATGAAAAGTTTCAAACAAGTACAGACACAGAGAGTGATATAATGAGGCCCTAGGTGGCCATCACTGGTTTCAGCATGATGGCCTCTTTTCTTGTCCCCCTTTTCTTGTCCCTCCCCCACACAGACTAGGAGGTTGTGTAAGCACCACCCAGAGCGGGAGAGCAGGTCCATGCTGGACTCCAGGTGAGGGAGTCATCAATGTAGAGACAGTAGAAGCTATGGGAGTGAATGGACCCCCAGGGGGAAGTGGGCAGAAGGTGGAAACTCAATACAAGGAAACGCCAGGATTGTTACCCCTGTGATATGTGAAGGTGACATTCACAGACATACTTAAAATTAGGTGACTTAAACTGCACTTAAACCTGGTAATTTCTAAGGCCCAATTTCTAAGCTGCTCAGTAGTGTGTCCATATATATTAAGCAAACAACATGTTCTCTTTTATTTTGGCAAGTAAATTTTTCTTGGCAGGTGACCACAGAGAGCGATGTTACTGTTTTATCTCTCCTTTAAATATGCAGTCAGAGGTCTTGGTTGAACAAACCAACACCCCGCCCCCCCCCCCAAACCCCCATTGGACATTTGGATAAAAGGCCACTGTTTTGAGGATATGTATTTTTAATCCATATGACTTTGATATTTTAAAAAACAAGCACCTGTCAGTAACTTGTTGAAATTTAACAACACTTGAGAAAGGGAAAAGGGTCAGGAACGGAATCTGGGATCTGGGCAGAGGGGACACCATTTTGCTTGTTTGGTACCCCATTCTGAAGTTGCCACCCCAGGGCCGTTTGTCACTAGAAAGGTTGTCTCCTGGGCGGAGGATGGTCCCTGACTCAGGAGCAGGAGTGGCTTCCCAAGGGAGCCCAATTTATTTATTATTTATTTATTTATTATTGTTATTTTTAAATACGTTTTTATTGATTTCAGAGAGGAACGAAGAGGGGGAGAGAGATAGAAACATCAATGACGTGAGAGAATCATTGATCGGCTGCCTCCTGCACACCCCACACTGGGGATCGAGCCCACAACCTGGGCATGTGACCTGACCGGGAATTGAACCGTGACCTCCTGGTTCATAGGTCAATCACTGAGCCATGCCGGCTGGGCAGGGGAGCCCAATTTAATTGGGTACTCACTGTGTGTAGGGAGCAGTGCCTGGTGCTCATTTCATGGTTACAGCACGTGTAGGGTGGGGCGCCTCGGTCCTGCATCCCTCAGAGTTGAGGAGAGTGGATCTTGGCTCACCTGGAACCAGTTGGGCTGGGAAGCATTGATGGGGTTGGGGGTGAGTTCTAGGTAATGGGCTCTTGGTATTCCTTTTGAGAGGCTTATTTGGAGGGAGGGCTAAATGTAATGCACTGAGGGAATTGAGGCGGAGGCAGTGGGATTTGAACCTGGACCTTCAAGAATGGGGATGGGATTGAGAAGCAAGAAAATGGACGTTTTAGGCTGGGAGGAGCTACATAAGCAAAGGTGTGGGTGGGGAGGACAGCAGTTCTTAGGGGTGCTGAGGCCTCTGGAAGGGGACTTGCAGGTGGCTCACCTGGATCTAGGATCAGGTCTTTGTGAGAATGCTTAGGGGAGATGCAGATGCTGACCTCCCCTCCACCCTGGCTGTGCCAGCCATTCAGTTCATGCCTGGCTTCAGGTTTGACAGCAGCTGGGATGGACTTGCTGGCTGGGGCGGCCCATCTGGGCCCCAGATCCTGCCCCCTCCACCCACTCTGTCTTGGGAACCTCAGACAAGTTTTTGGGAACAGTTCACTTATCTGTAAAATGAAGATACCTCAGTAACCACTTCACAGAACTGTATATCCAGTGAGATCCTTGACGTACTTTCTGGCACATGGACAAGCCCTCTGTGGATGGTGGGGGCTGGTGTGCTGTTGTTAATTTGTCTTGTTATAAAAAGTGCCCCTGGCCCTAACCGGTTTGGCTCAGCGGATAGAGAGTTGGCCTGCGGACTGAAGGGTCCCGGGTTCGATTCTGGTCAAGGGCATGTACCTGGGTTGCGGACACATCCCCAGTAGGGGGTGTGCAGGAGGCAGCTGATCGAAGTTTCTCTCTCATCGATGTTTCTAACTCTCTATCCCTCTTCCTTCCTCTCTGTAAAAAATCAATAATATATATGTATTTTTTAAAAGTGCCCCTGATAGCGCCATCCCATTTTTTCATTCCTTGTCTTTTTTCTTCCTCCCCCAAAGCATTAGACCTGTTGATTCCTTTTAGTTTAATACAACATTATTATTATTTTTTTAAAAATATATTTTATTGATTTTTTACAGAGAGGAAGGGAGAGAGATAGATAGTTAGAAACATCGATGGGAGAGAAACATCGACCAGCTGCCTCCTGCACATCTCCCACGGGGGATGTGCCCGCAACCCAGGTACATGCCCTTGACCGGAATCGAACCGGGGACCTTTCAGTCCGCAGGCCGACGCTCTATCCACTGAGCCAAACCGGTTTTGGCAATACAACATTATTTAAGTCTCTGCACATGCAAGTTCTGCACAGTGTTCTGTGATTTTCGTGCATGGTGTTAAAGAGCGAGTCAGGCAGTAATCTCAAGGCTGCTTCTCTAAGGCACTCAGCTTGGGGTCCTGGAGCCTGAGGGCGTGGTGCCTGTTGCTCCTTGGTGTCCCCGTCATTGTAACCAAAGGCAAGTGCTCACTAAGAAAACATGTTACTGGAAGCCTTCATTCTAACAGCCGAGGAATTGAGACTTCCCAAAGCAGTTATTAAATTATGTAAAATATATACAGTGAATGTCATTGGTAGTAATTTAAGTATTTGTTGAAGTTATAAAAGAAGGCTAACTTTAATATGCTATATGCAATCCTAACTTGCAGCATGTTTTCTTGATTTGGGGAGGTTATATTTTGGAAGGAAGACACATGTGAACTTTTATTTATTTGATGAAGATGCTCTCAAACTCTACATTTGATTTGTGACAAGAATTGCCAAATGTAATTTAATAGGATTGGGCTGGTCGGTGGTTGATTTGAGAGTCTGTAGGATACCTGTTGGAAATGACATAAGTGAATCTCTGTGCCAGGGGAAATGGCAGCTTGAATTTGGCTGCTCAAGTGCTGAACATTTGGTGATTGTTTTAAAATCTGAAGTTTCGACTTCTGTTTGTGGTCATTCATCACAACCCATGGAATTAAGTGGTGGGGAATGATGTAATTTTTTAAAGCCAATTTTAAAACTTTGAGGAAGTCGCCCTAACCGGTTTGGCTCAGTGGATAGAGCGTCGGCCTGTGGACTCAAGGGTCCCAGGTTCAATTCCAGTCAAGGGCATGTACCTTGGTTTCGGGCACATACCCAGTAGGGAGTGTGCAGGAGGCAGCTGATCGATGTTTCTAACTCTCTATCCCTCTCCCTTCCTCTCTGTAAAAAATCAATAAAATATATTAAAAAAAAAACAAACTTTGAGGAAGTCAACTTTGTATTTAATTCAATTAGTCTTTTTTAAGTTTTTAATTTTTATATAGTTGACTTTATCAATTTATTTTTATTGCTTTTAGAGAGAGGAAGGGAGAGAGAAACATCAATGATGAGAGAGAATCATCAATCGGCTGCCTCCTGCATGCCCCCTACTGGGGATCAAGCCCGAAACCCAGGCATATGCCCTGACCAGGAATCGAACCGTGACCTCCTGGTTCATGGGTCCAGGATGGACCACTGAGTCACACAGACCAGGCTCAATAGTCTTTAATTGAAATTTGCATGTATTTACTATGTAAAATGATACTAATCTCTTTTCCAATACCTGTATGAAAATATTCTTTCTTAATCTATTTTCACCAGCTTTTCTATGTATCTATAGGATACAACTGCCCACATAGCAGGCACCAGATAACCCCTCCCCCTCTTCCTGCATCAAGATTGCAAACCATGGCCGAGGGCCTACGTATTTCCAGAAGCATTTATACAAGGTCACTTTGATAACTTGGTTTATATAATGGAACTTTGTTTCTAGTCCAGCCCTGTAATTTATGCTCATGGGTTTTTATTAATTTTTAAATTTTTATTCATTTTTAATTGCCTTCTTCCTCCCCTCCACCACTCCTTGGGCCTAAGTTTATTTACAGATTTAATTGTATGGGACTGTTTCCTGCGATGTTGTTGTAATGTACCCCGAGAATCACAGAAGGACGCCTCAAGAAGTCGAATTAAAGAGTCACATTTATTGCAATCCGGGACTATGAGGGGCCATTCCCCAAATCTCATAGTAACAAGATGGTCGCAGCTCCAAGGTTATATAGGCAAAAAATCACAAAGGTATTGATTACATCCCAGGGTTTGTAATGAGGAACTTGGCTCGCAAAAAGCAGTTTACAGAAGCAGAAGCAGCATGTTAATTATAGTTTTGGGTCTGGGGGTCACTGAATTGACAGAAATACATTATCTAGAGCCCTCGGGTCTGGAATGAGGAACCTGGGTTAAACTTAGGCATGTTATCTAAATTACAGTTTTGGGTCTAGAGCCCTCTGACCTTGGGATAACTGTGCTGTCCTTCCCAGGTGGAGGAAAAATGTGCTTTCTAAGACCAGTTTGACCACAACCCATGGGATATTCACATTACAATCAATAAGGCATTTAATCGAATGGGATGATTTATGTAATTCAGAAAATCAAAATAACCTGTCCATTGTTAAACAAAGCAAATAGGTACCATACTTCAATGTGACCTCAGGTAATGCTGTCCCAGTGGGTGAGGGATGAGGCATTGAGGGGAAAGCACAGACTTGGAAAAGGCTGATGACCCTTATGGTGAGAGGTGGTGGGGACCAAGGAGGGGTGGAGGGGAATGAGGGATCGGCAACTAGACAGCCAGGGGTCTGGCGGGGCCTGGAAATGTAGGGCCTGTGTGTGAAATTATTCAGCAATGATTTGTCTAGAGCAGTGTATCAAAAAGATCAAAGAATAAAAGTTGGTATTCCTTCCTTTACTGCTCCACCCCTTTTATGTCCTTTTGTCCTCAGATTTATTGCCTGATTGTCTGAGAGGCAGACACCAGAGACGTAGAAATGAACATGGCCCAGCCCCCCTCCTGGAGGCCCACACTCCCTGTAGGTGTGTCAGACTTAACAGCAAGGTGTGATAAGTCAGGTGAATGTGAGTGTGAGGTGGAACAGCTGAGGGGAAGTAATAAAAACACACCCACCTGGTGGGAGAGATCCAGGAAGGTGCCATAGAGGCAATGCTGGGCAATTGAGCTTTTTGTTTTTTTATGTTGGGTGGCTTAGAATTGAATCTGTAGACGGTGACAGAACAGACTTTGTCACTAATAATTCTCCCCACCCTGGTTCTCCTTCCTGTGGGTGAATCTTGGTTTCCTCTTCTGTAAATGAAGTGGTTGGAGTAGAGGAGCTTATACTTAAAAGAAGCTCATCTGCTGGTAAAGATATTCTTGTAGCTTCTTTCTGGTAATGAAACTGGATTACGCTCTGAGTGTGGATTGTTGTGTGCATGTTACAGAGAAAACAAAGGGTGAGATGGTTCGGTTTGTGGCCAACACGTGTTTTTTTGCACAGGTGACAACCTTTCTCTCCGAGGCAGGAGAGCTGGGCTCCAGACCACTTCTGCACTAACCTGCAGCAGGCCGAGGGACTGCTGGGTGCCCTTCACTTCAGGCTGTGGTGCTGGAAGGGAGGGGAATGAAAAGGCAGCATTTTCTCTGTGTAAACAGCTCTGCCAAAGGGTTTGCCTGGACTTGTTTGTGATTAGCCAGTTTGAGCCCTGCCAATCTGTCATTCTTGAGTGTGGATAAATACCTAACACCTCTGTAGGGATGTCACCCGTGGTAAGGAAGGCACTGCGTTACCAACCAGGACCTCTGGGTGCCTGAAAGCAGGGAACAGTTCTCAACCTGCAATTTTATCTCTATTACTAGAGGCCCGGTGCATGAAATTCGTGCAAGGGCCCTGGCCCTGGCCCCCAGCCGCTGTGGCTTTGTCTGGAAGGAAGGATGTCCGGAAGGACGTCCAGTCTAATTAGCATATTATGCTTTTATTATTATAGATTCCCTTCACATGCTGATTAAGCTTTAGAATTGTCTATATCTTCTGGGTATCCACAAATGTAATGATTTTAGCTCCTAAATTATTTTTTTAAGTGCAACTTCTTGAAATCCTCTTTGAGTGACATTGTGTGGAAGAAAGAGTAAGAGCTTAGACTTGGGGTCGGGGCCCAAGGTTGAAGTGCTGGCTCCACAGGGATTAGCTCTGTGACCCCAGACTGGTTGCTTCACATTTTGAAGCTTGTGAAGATTAAATGAGATGGAAACATCCCAACGTAGAAAAATTGGCAAAGGGCATGGGGAGTAGGAAAATCAGGAAGGAAGCATATAAAGAGAGGGTGCAAATTAAAGTAGAAGATGCCTTTTTTGTAAAGATTATAAAGGACAATGTCCACAGTCAATGTGGACAGCTCCATGCTCATGGGTGTACAGTGTGAGGACAAATCAGTCTGGCCTTTCTTTTTGCTTGGGGGATGGCAGGGGAAGGAAGGGGAGCTATTTGATTATATTCTAAATGACTTTAAAAAATTGTGTTCTCTTTGTAATTTTTCCAAAGGAAATATAAGACAGGAAAAAGATACACGTGAGGTTGTTCATTGTTTGTTGTGTTTTTTTTTAATTATAGGGAAAATTAGAGGCCTGGTGCACAAAATTCATGTGCCGATAGGGTCCCTAGTCCTGGGAAAATCCCTTCTTCCTGCAGCACCCTCTCCAGAGCCCTCAACTTACAGAGGGCAAAAGAAAAGGATTTGAAGGGTTCCTATCCCTCCTGCTTCCTGGTGTATTGAGTGCGTGTCTTTAGGCTCCCAGAGAGCCTGCTGCTTTTCCTGCACTCCAAGGTGCCTGCCAGACACAGCTTTTTCTAGCATTTGGCTGCTCTGGCAGCAGCAGTGGCATGGGGAGCCTGCACCCAGCCCAGGTCACTGCTTCTCTGCACCCTCTCCTAGCCCCATGTGTGTGCACATTGTGAACCCCATGGTCCCAGCCATCTAGTGAGCTGGCCACCCAATATTTGTCCTGAGCAGCGGCCCTGAGCTGCTCCTGGACAAGCCATGCATTGATGTGCTGAGCTCCTGCAGAGAGAGGCCCCTCCAGGTCCAGTTCCAGCAGCACCTTGACTCCCTCTGTGTGCATGATTCCCTCTGCACCCTCATTCTGTCTGCACACCCACACAGCAGTCTAGGCTCACCTGCATCCCCAAGGTTTGTTTCCTGTAGCCCTCTGATGGGATGCTGTGTTCCAGGCTTTCTGCCTGCATCCCAGAGGGATGCTTTCCTAGTGAGTGGACCATCTCTGGCCTGTGCCAGGGACTTTATGCCATCCTACCTACTTCAGCAAGCTCCGAATGCCCCTTCTACATTTGTCTTTTTCGTGTACTTTTCATCTGTAGGCCTAGAGTTTTAGTGTGTCTTTACCGTTACTCAATTATATTCTTTTTTTTAAAAAATATATTTTATTGATTTTCCACAGAGAGGAAGGGAGAGGGACAGAGAGCCAGAAACATCGATGAGAGAGAAACATCGATCAGCTGCCTCCCGCACGCCCCCCACTGGGGATGTGCCCGCAACCAAGGCACATGCCCTTGACCAGAATCGAACCTGGGACCCTTGAGTCCGCAGGCCGACGCTCCATCCACTGAGCCAAACCGGTTCGGCTCAATTATATTCTTTATACTTGCCCCGACCTGTAGGGCACGCATCGTGGGTACTCCACACCAAATCCTGCAAAGGAATGAGAGGATAGGAGACGCGAAGAAATGGAGGCAAGACAAAGTTCTGATCAAGCCTCAATTTTATTTTTACAGCGGGTAGTATTTATGTTGTTCTAGAGGGAGGGGGTGGGCAAGGGGGTAGCCTATCACTAGGGATGTAGGAGGCTCTGGAATGTCGCAGCTGTGAGCTTATCAGCGGAGATGTAGCAGCTTTGTGCTTAGGGTGAGGGTATGTTATCTTTTAACTCCAGGCCAAACCGGGAGTTGGCTTGGAGGAGCCATAAACCTATTATGCTATAAACTGGAGCTGTATATGTGATTTATAATGGCTCCCAACATATACTAAACTTCCCCTGCTTAAATTACTGTTGGTTTTTTTTGCCTCCTGGTTGGACTCAAATTGAAATGCAACCCATATGAACTAACTGAGCAAACAGAAGAATGAATCAGAAATCTTTTAGGGCAGCGATTTTCAACTGGTGTGCTGCAAGAATTTTAAAAACATGCAATACCTGACTATTTAGTCAGGGCACTGACTTCTTTTCCCGTACATTGTCAAATTAAAAAAAATGACAATAGCCAACACAACAGTAGCCATCTGGTATGAAGGAATCAAAATTGTACCTCATTTTCTTGTCAAATCGGCAAAAAATCAATATATTTTCTGATGTGCCACGGAATTTTAGTAATTTGTTTATGTGTGCGAAGAGATTAAGAAGATTGAAAATTGCTGTTCTAGAGATTTCTCTGAGGGCTCATCGAAAGCCTGACAGATTACACTTGTTGATACATCAGTCCTGGCGCTTGGAGTAGGAACTACCAAGCCATAGCCAGAAGTGACAACCTGTATTGCAGCATTTCTTCCTTAAAATGATTTCCCACCTTAGGTGAGTAGATGTCCCCAAGTTTTACATCTCTATTAGGGGCCTTCCTTCCTTTAGGCATGTTCACCCTGCCCCTGAACTGTCATGGCCTTGGTGGGAGTAACAATTACTGGAGGTCCTCCCCTCTCCTATTTTGGGAGAGGGTGGAGGAGGGGTTGGCTTGGACCTGCTGCCGGAGCATGATGGAGCCCTCACCTGGAAGCACTGCTGAATCCCTCGCACCTCCATTCCCACACACAGGGTCTGTGCAGTCAACACATCCGCATGTGTGTTGGCTTTGGTGGATCTGAGGCTGACTGTGGGAGATGAGGGACTGGGCTGTACTTCCCACCCCAGTTTACCTCTTCAAATCTTATCCCCACCCTCTTCGTCTAGGTGGACTCCCTACGTGTGGAAACTCTTATCTCCCTTCACTCGAGAAAATTCTTTAAATTATTCTATTGTACTTTAGTACTCAAAATAGGCGAGACAGATTTTTATAAATATATGTATATCATTTACCAACACACATATAAGTGCTTTTGCAGTGTCATCTCTTTGAAGAAAGGTGTGTATATTTAATTAATCCCGTTTCTACTGAGCACCTCTCTATATTCAATGAACTTGACCAGATGACCAAAATGTTGGTTCAGCAAATGCTGAATGAGTTTCAGGGCTGTGTGCTGGGGTAATGGTGGTACAATGTGGAGACCTTGCTTGTGGAAGGAGCCCAGGAGTGGATGCCCTAACTCCTGGGAGGTGAGTGCTTCAGCCAGGAGGTGACACGAGCTAATTTGGAAGGAGTAGCAGCTCTCCAAGAAGGTACAGCAGCCGAAACCGGTTTGGCTCAGTGGATAGAGCATCCGCCTGCGGACTGAAGGGTCCCAGGTTCGATTCCGGTCAAGGGCATGTACCTGGGTTGCGGGCACATCCCCCGTGGGAGATGTGCAGGAGGCAGCTGATCGATGTTTCTCTCCCATCGATGTTTCTAACTATCTATCTCTCTCCCTTCCTCTCTGTAAAAAATCAATAAAATATATTAAAAAATAAAATAGTTTAAAAAAAAAAAAAGAAGGCACAGCAGAAGGCAGAGAGAAGCTGGGATTTTCTGGAACAGAAACATGTCTGCTCTGGTTAGAGTCTAAAGTGTGTCTTGTGGAAATGGGAGGCGTTGGCAGGAGGTGATGTGAAGGGAAGCATACAGATCATCATAAAGGGTCCTGGCTGGGACCAGATGGGCATATGAGTTGAGATAATTGGAGGAATAAGGCTGGTCCTCAGGCTGGGACATATCCTTGGGCAGGAGATCTCTTAGAGGGGAAGAAGGGTGAAGCTCTGAGCTCCAGCTCTAGAAGTGGAAAAGAAGAGAGGAGCTCTAGCAGACAACACTCACTTCCAGCTGAGAATAGCGCGTTGTGGTGGTCTGACCAAACCGGGGGAGCAGTGTGAGTAGGGATTGTACACACAGGGGACTGAAGACTGAGGGGTTGGGGAGTCGGGCATATTTGGGAGCATGGCAGGAAATGAGGCATTAGGCTTCTGCAGTAGTCAGCAGCAGAGCCTGAATGGAATAGAGGAGAGGTGAGGAGAGGGTGCAAGTGGCTTTATGGAGGTGGGAGCACTGGTTCCTGGCTGGATGTGGAGAGCAGGGAGAAGAAGCAGATCAAGGTCATGCTGGGGTGTGCACCCAGGTGCTTGGGAAGTTGATTCATTGCAAATAGGGGTCTGGGAAGAGGGTCTCCCCAAAGCATTTAGAAGCTAATGTCTAGAGCAGTGATGGCGAACCTTTTGAGCTCGGTGTGTCAGCATTTTGAAAAACCCTAACTTAACTCTGGTGCCGTGTCACATATAGAAACTTTTTGATATTTGCAACCATAGTAAAACCAATACTTATATTTTTGATATTTATTTTATATATTTAAATGCCATTTAACAAAGAAAAATCAACCAAAAAAATGAGTTCGCCTGTCACCTCTGACACGCGTGTCATAGGTTCGCCATCACTGGTCTAGAGTTAGCCGGATTGACTTGTAAGCCTCCTTTTGGAGGTGATATTTAAGGCAGTGGATATATGGGTTTCTACAAAGAGTAAATTAAAAAAAATTTTTCTTTCATTTACAAAGAGTAAATTTATAAAAGAGGCAGTGAACAACAAAACTTTAGAAACGTACTTTCATTGAGTATTTGGTGGAGAAGTCAAACTTCTGAAGGAGAACTATTGAATGCCCATTGCGAGGCAGACAACAAATTGGTGTGGGAGGTTCTATCATCCCATTTTACAGAGGAGGAAACCGAGGCTCAGAGAGGTCAAACAGTTTGCCTGTAGTCACATAGCTATGTGGGTAGCAGAACCAGAACTTTGGGCTGCCTAACACCAGATGCCAGGCTGACTTTCCAAAGTGAAAAAGGATCTGGGATTGTAATCTTTTTACACTGAAGATCTAAAACTCTTGTTAGTTTTACTACAGGCAGGGGCGAGATGGCCTCTGGTAGGGTTAATTCTCTGTTGTTAGCTAAATGTTCTTCTTCCCCTTTTCTGAAA
Source organism: Myotis lucifugus (assembly GCF_000147115.1). Lineage (NCBI taxonomy): Eukaryota > Metazoa > Chordata > Mammalia > Chiroptera > Vespertilionidae > Myotis > Myotis lucifugus. The sequence goes on along the minus strand of NW_005871054.1, from coordinate 2,338,564 downwards.
GTTCTATATGTACTTAGTGATCAATTTTATTTTAAATGATGAATATAACTTGAGGAAAATCAGCCATGCTGGGCTTTGGGGGAATTTAATCAGTGGGCACCAGAATGTGTCCTGCCAGACACTTGGACGTATAATGTTGCCTGTGGGGATGTGTAGGTGAAGAGATTGATTGTATGTGCTTTTCCCTCTTAATTTTGAACATGAAACATACTAGTAATGACTAGGAACCAAATTCCTTGAATTCAGCTAGTTCCAAGACTTACTGACCAGAAAGCAGTCAGACACATGTTCTTGCTTCAGGCCCGTCTCTGGGTGAGGTTGTGAGGGCATTCCTGAGGCTCCCTTGCCCCAGGGCTGGCAAGAACCAAGGCCAGGATTCTTGTTCCTATTAAGAAACAAGCTTTCTAGGTATGGCCCAGCTCTCTGGTCCAGCTGAGTTGCTTCATTCGAACCTTATCATCCACTGCTTGCCTTGCGTGCTAGAAGCTGTTTTCTCCCCCAGAACCATTCAGCTGCAATCTGTCCCTGTCTCTGTTCATCTGGGCAGAACCTAGAAAGGGCTGGCAAGGGCCAGGCAACAGATGGGAGCAGCCTGGGAGGAAAGGATTTGGGAAAGCCACTCTGGCCAGGCTCCTGGAGGGTGGGGAGGGCAGGGGGCAGGCAGAATGATGGACAAGTTCTCCAAACAGTAAACACATTTCTTCCACCTTTCTCTCTTTGAGGGTTTGTATGTCAGGTTTGTGCAAGAGGGTTATCCGGAAGCAGGATCCTGTGGACACGGATGCTACTAGCTCAGTCTCCTGTGGTCGAATTGGCTTGGATTTCAAGTCTCCTTGTCTCAGCCTGATTGGATGGGAGATGGGTGGTCATTTTATTGCATGATTGCAAGAAGGACCTGGTCCTGCCTTTCTCTTATCCTTAATCTTGGTACTTGAGGGCCTGGGTGTGGTTGCTGGCTCTGTGTGACTAGCTATTGGTGGCCACCAACCTCACTTACTGGAGCCCCTTGGGGGATGGGTGTCAATCACTGACTCAGCATTTTGTGAGAATGAGTCCTTGTGGCTGTCGATGGTCACATTAAGGCGTCTCCTGACCAGCACTTTGCCTCAGTGATGATAGGGCTTCCAGAAATGGAGGGGACCTTTTGGGATTGTCCTCTTCAGTGCTTCCCAGTGTAGTAGTGTCCATAATAAAACATTGGGATTGTTTGAACTGCATATTGGGAAACACAATGAGGTATGTGAGGTGTTTTGCCCAGAACTTGGCCTTAGAGCAGGGGTGGGCAAACTTTTTGACTCGAGGGCCACAATGGGTTCTTAAACTGGATCGGAGACCCGGAACAAAAGCATGGATGGAGTGTTTGTGTGAACTAATATAAATTCAAAGTAAACATCATTACATAAAAGGGTACGGTCTTTTTTTTTTTTTTAGTTTTATTCATTTCAAACGGGCCGGATCCGGCAGAGTAATCATTCAATGAATGTTAGTTATGATTACCACTCTGCCTCCCATATCTATTTTTGACTCATGGTAGTTTTTGTCAGTTAAAATGTACAAAGCTTTAAAATATGTAATACTCTTAAAGAAGATCATCCATCGAAAATAAGACTTGCATCCCTGCAGTTCCTTTAGTCGTAATTCTGTGTGGCAGCATTCACTTGCATCACGGTTTAAAACTTGGATTCTGGAGCCCAACTGCTTGGGTTTGAATCCTGGCTCTGCCATTTACCAGACGTGTGACCTTGGGCAAGTGAAATCCCTTCTGAGACCATCTGCCTCATGGGATTGCTAGGTCCAGGCAGGTACCTGAATATTTATTAAAATAAAACAGATGCTCATATTTTACTATTATGTTTAGGAACCCTTTCTAATTGAGGGCTTCAGGCAAATAGCACAGGCCCAAGGAGAGGTGTGTAGGGTCCATACAGTGATGGAGTGTCTGTGGCACGGTGAGGCCATGACACAGGCTAGTGACGTGGGCTGCAGAAATGAGAACCCCATGTCGGGAATTCTGTGTGATGTGCTCCACACCCGCCCCAGGCAGTCTGGATGTGTGTGTGGTAGAGGCTGTTCAAGGAGGGAGGTGGTGTGGTGGCAGTAAAGAATGTTAAAGTAGCCTGTAATCCCAGCATCCTGATTAAACCGGTCTTGTTTTTGTGTGGTGTTTTATCTGGATTTTCACATAATCCGTACTATTTTGTAATCCACTTGCAGCTATAACAAATATGTTTTTCTGCCTCTGCTTTGCCTTTCTAAATATTTTCATTACAAAATAAAGGAGGAAGTTGTTTTTCACGAAACAAATAAAAATCAACTGATGTGTTTTAGAAATTTCAAGACTATTGGGTCCTTGTTGGAAGACTTTATGCCGAAGCACAAGTTGAAAAGCTAAGATTGTTCCTTGTCTGGACGTGGGGTTTCCTCCTATTTCTGTTACTCACAGTAAAAATTCCATGTTTTGCAGTGAGGGTTGTATAAAATCTTCCCCAGGGTTGGGGTAAGTTAAGCAGTGTAACTTCCTGCTCAAAAAAGGACACGGAATTGGTTTTATGTTTGCAGTGGGAATATTTAGTCAGCTATTCATAGAGCTTTTTCCCACAGATACTTTTATGGGAGGTCACTGCTTTATCCTCCTTTCCATGAACTTGGGTTTGTTGTAGAGCTCTCGTGCAAGGGACTGTGCCCGGTTCACAAATGGAAGATGACATTTAAGCCTGATGGATAAGTACAACTGAGAATCTCGGTTTTCCCACCCTTCCTTCTTGAGTTGGTTGGGGGAAAGTGCCATTCAGCGAGTAGTGGTAAGAGTTAGCCCCAGCTGCATGCTTGGCAACTTGGACAAGGAAGACTGGCCCATTCTCAGAAGGGGAGCCGGGAGCTTAATCTAGACCAGTGATGGCGAACCTATGACACGCGTGTCAGAGGTGACACGCGAACTCATTTTTTTGGTTGATTTTTCTTTGTTAAATGGCATTTAAATATATAAAATAAATATCAAGAATATAAGTCTTTGTTTTACTATGGTTGCAAATATCAAAAAATTTCTATATGGGACACGGCACCAGAGTTAAGTTAGGGTTTTTCAAAATGCTGACACGCTGAGCTCAAAAGGTTCGCCATCACTGGCCTAGACGGTCCCATGTCCCTTTCTTTGGAGAGTCTTGGTAACATCACATGTACCATGACCCTGTGCCTTGGGTCTTTTCAGTCTTGAGCCTTCACTGTTGACCTGCGCGTGCCTTGTAGAAAAAGGAGGAGATCCAAAGAGCCCCGGAATGGGAGCCAGGAGGCTGCCATCTCAGCTTTGTCACTTAGCTCTTCTGTAGCATTAGGCAGCCCCAATGAACTCTCCCTTTGAGCCTCCATTTTGCTCACTGGTGAAGGGCTATCCTCTCACCTTCCCGCAGTGGGTGCCAATGAGAAATGGGCAGGGAAATGCTCTGCAGACGAGAATCCTTGAGGAAGCAGAAGGCGAGGGTGGTGCTCCTTTGAGAGCTACACAGGCAGGCCTGTCTTAGTTGAGATGATGGGATGTCTTGGCTGGGTCTTGGTTGAGGAAATAAAAGCCTCAGTTGCAGTGGATGAAGTTGTAAACCTTGCCCAAGGTCAGCGAGCACAGTGTACTCAAAGTATTCCCAAAAGCAGGATCTGTGCTTTCCATGATAGAAACTCCAAACCATCTCTTCAGGTGGTTCTGGCTGGATCTAGATATCCACGCCCTGCCCCATAGCCTGAAAACACAGCTGGCTCATTCATCTATCATCTCACATGTTTTTCACTCTGAATCTTTTCCTACGAAAATTAACTTAGCAAAGTACTGTGCTTCCCTTAACCCCCTTAAACTGTCTTGTTTAAAACTTCCTCTAGAATTTCAGAAACAGTCTACTGATACTCATATTCTTTTTCTGAGTTGAAAACTTCTGCGAAGTAGTTAGCTATTCATAGTGTATGCTGCTTGTTTCTGAGGATCCTTCCAAATCTTTTTCCTCATTGTGGTCTTTCTCTGTTCGATATATCTCTCCTGCATTAATGTTTCTCTCTCTCTCTCCCACCCTCCCTTCCACTCTCTCTAAAAATGAATGGAAAAAATATCCTTGGGTGAGGATTAACCAAAAAAAAAAAATTGCCTATAGAGTGAAATCTGTTTGTGGCCTTTGATATTTCACTAAAATACCATTTTCATTTCTCTTTTCCTTTTTGCTATAAACAGCAGAGATCTTAAGTATACACTTAGGGTTTTGACAAATGTATACACCCATGAAATTCTCATTCCAATCAAGACATACCTTTCCTTGTTGCCATTCTTTCAGCCTGTTCAAACGAAGGGCCTAAGACCTAGAGATTGGAGCTACTGGGTTAAGTGCTACTTTAGCTTTAGGAGATGTATCCCAATTTAGAGAGAATTGTTTGTTTTTGAAAAGTGTTTAGTCTCAAATCTGCAAGCCAAAAATAAAAAAAGCTTAAAACTATCAATGATTCATTTTTCTAAAGAAACGACTAATGCTTTTAACTATGAGAAATGCTCATGCAGATACATTCCAAGTGTCTATTTGAGCTCTCTTGTCCTTTCGAGTAAGACCAGTAGCAAAGCGGTTTAAGTTGCCGAAGGTGGACTGGACTTGGACCTCAGTTTGATCGTAAGGTTTCTCCAGAAGCTTATTTGAAAGGAACTGACCTAAAGAGGGTGTGGACCCTCAGCTTAGGTGTGGACATTTTGAATTATTCAGGTTGTGTGTGACTTGGGTCCTTTAAAACTGTAATTAAGGAGTAAGAAATGTCTTGTGGTTTTTTACTACCTTCCTTGAAGGAAGTTTAAGAAGGCCTTTTTTTGGTAGCTTAAGAGACACAAGATAGCTTGGGAATTCAGATTGATTAATCTGGGCTATCCAACATGTAATGACTTCACAGCATTCTCAACAAGACAAATACTTCTACCTTGGAGCTACTTGTTAGAACCCAGTGAACTTAAAAATCCTCTTACATTAAAAAAGAGTAAACACTGCCCTTGATTAAAGTGTAGTCACACAACTTTGTTAGAGAGGTTGGAGAAGAGTGACTACCATTTGACATACCTCATTGCTTTGGCTGGAATTCCAGCTCTGCCCTTAACACAGTTACCTCTTTAAATCTGTTTCCTCAGGTATAAAATGTAAATAAAAGTAACAATCCCTGCTTCATAGGCTCACCTTATCAAGACAGTGCACAGTGCTTGGGATGCAGTACTACTTTGGGATTCTTCTTTACGGATAAAGTCCCAGTCATAATCTGAAAATAAACATTTTTACAGTGTATTGCCATTCTACTTTTGTGGGTTGTCTTTTAATGTCAAGCTTATCTAAATGGTTGTTCTGGTGTGGGTCATCCATCTCAATAGTGTCAGAACTCTGGAGTTACATCCCCAGCAAACCACGCCATTACTCTTTGTTCTTCTATTGCCCATAGACTGAAATCTGTTTGTGGCCTTTGATATTTCACTAAGATGTCACTTTCATTTCTCTTTTCCTTTATTTGCTATAAACAGCATGAAATTCTCATTCTGATCAAGACATACACAGTAAAAATATTTTTTTTTGGTCAATCCTCACCCGAGGATATTTTTTCCATTCATTTTTAGAGGATGGAAGGGAGGATGGGAAGATTGGGAGGGAGGGAGGGAGGGAGGGAGAGAGAGAGAGAGAGAGAGAGAGAGAGAGAGAGAGAGAGAGAGAGAGAGAGAGATACAAGAGAGACATATTGATTAGCTGCCTCCTGCATGCACCCTGACTGGGGCTGGGATTGAACCCACAACCTTTGGTGCTCGAATTGGAGCGCCAAGCGCTGAGCACACTGGCCAGGGCTCATTTCTATACTCTAGAACATTCCCTCCTGCCCCTCTCCAGACAAAACCTCTACCCCTGTCACTTTCAGACATCTAGGACCTGGGTTAATTTTGCCTTCTTGAACCTAACATAAATGGAATTTGAGGTCTGTCTTTCACTCATATGGTACTCTTGTTACTAGTAGCAATAGTTTCCTTTTTATTGCTGAGGGTTATTCCATTGTATGAACATACTGAAATTTGAAAATCTATTTTTCTGTTGGTGGTATATGAGTTGTTCTCAGTTTTTAGAAATTAGGATAAAGCTGGTATGACTCTTGTCATTTGATTTCTCTGAGCACTCAGTGTGGTTACTGGCTCCTTCACCCCTAGCCCTCCAACTCTGGGCAGGCGTCTTCATCTCTCTGCCTTTGTTTTCTAACCCATGAAATGGTGGGTTGGGAAACAATTCAGACTTGGGACCACCATTAAAAATAATAAAAAATAAAATCTTGGAGTGAATTCCATGAAACTATACACATCGCCACACCTATAAATACATACAGTTATATGTGTGTGCACATATGTGTACTGGATCACAATATAAAATGTATTTGATATTATGAATTGTGGGAAAATCAATTTGTAGCACATTGAGTTGTATGTGTCCTTGTAAGCAAGGAAGTCAAGCACCTGTGAGGTTATTTAGTAAATGCATGTTTCTGCCCTCCGGTGTCTAAAACACCCATAGTGTTAACAGCCACTTATATACTGCTTCCTATGGGCCAGCCACGGTTTTAAAAGCTTTACATATAAAATCATGTAGCCCTCACACCCATCCTGTGAGGTAGAATTCAGTGGTTGGCAAACCGCGGCTCATGAGCCACATGTGGTTCTTTGGCCCCTTGAGTGTGGCTCTTCCACAAAATACCGGCTTATGCGCATGGGCCACGAAGTTTCAATCGCACTGTATGTGCGCGCCCCCACGTGGTATTTTGTGGAAGAGCCACACTCAAGGGGCCAAAGAGCCACATGTGGCTCTCGAGCCGCGGTTTGCCAACCACAGAGGTAGATTATTATCTCCATTTTATAGGTGGAGAAGCTGAGACCAGTTATACCACTGGCCCGAGGTCCCACAGCTAGAACGGTGAGGCCGCGATTGGAACCTAGGCCATCTGCATCTAGAGTCTGTGCTCTGAACCACTCTTCCAGGGGGAGGTAAAGTCCAAGAGGCAAGTGACATATGTGAGCCAACGCAGATGAATAATTATTCAATTAATACAATGCTCCTCCCTTTTGTTCCAGATATGAGAAATGAGTGTTGGACGTCGAAGAATAAAGTTGTTGGGTATCCTGATGATGGTAAATGTCTTCATTTATTTGATTGTGGAAGTCTCCAAAAACAGTAACCAAGACAAAAATGGAAAGGGGGAAGTAATTATACCCAAAGAGAAGTTCTGGAAGATATCCACCCCTCCCGTGGCATATTGGAACCGGGAACAAGAAAAGCTGAACAGGAGGTACAATCCCATTTTGAGCATGCTGGCAAACCAGACGGGGGAAGCAGCCGGGTTTTCCAACATAAGCCATCTGCATTATTGCGAACCTGACCTGAGGGTCACATCTGTAGTCTCAGGTTTCAGCAATTTGCCGGACAGGTTTAAAGACTTTCTGCTGTATTTGAGATGTCGAAATTATTCGCTGCTGATAGATCAACGGGATAAGTGTGCAAAGAAACCCTTCTTACTGCTGGCGATTAAGTCCCTCACTCCACATTTCGCTAGAAGGCAAGCAATTCGGGAATCTTGGGGCAGAGAGACCAGTGTGGGGAACCAAACAGTGGTGCGAGTCTTCTTACTGGGCCAGACCCCCCCGGAGGACAACCACCCCGATCTTTCAGATATGCTGAAATTTGAGAGTGAGAAGCACCAAGACATTCTTATGTGGAACTACAGAGACACCTTCTTCAACTTGTCTCTGAAAGAAGTGCTCTTTCTCAGGTGGGTGAGCACTTCCTGCCCAAATGCCGAGTTCATTTTCAAGGGCGATGACGATGTTTTTGTGAATACCCATCATATCCTGAATTACTTGAATAGCTTATCCAAGAACAAAGCCAAAGATTTGTTTATAGGGGATGTGATCCACAACGCTGGACCTCATCGGGATAAGAAACTGAAGTACTACATCCCAGAAGTTGTTTACACTGGCGTCTACCCGCCTTACGCCGGGGGAGGTGGGTTCCTGTACTCCGGCCACCTGGCTCTGAGGCTGTACAATGTAACTGACCAGGTCCTTCTGTACCCCATTGATGATGTTTATACTGGAATGTGCCTTCAGAAACTCGGCCTCGTTCCAGAGAAACACAAAGGCTTCAAGACATTTGATATAGAAGAGAAAAAAAGAAATAACATTTGTTCCTATATAGATTTGATGTTAGTACATAGCAGAAAACCTCAAGAGATGATTGATATTTGGTCTCGATTGCAAAATGCTCATTTAAATTGCTAAAATGTATACAAACTAAGTTTTGCATAGAACGTCATATCTTGGGTAGTTCCCAGTTGGGTTCTCTCATTAGGGGTAATTTCTATGTTAAACCATCAAAATTGCCTTCGTAAGTAGTAGCTATTTGAGGGCCTCTACACCCTTTGATGTACTTTCTGAAAAAGAAAAGCAGAAGGTCATAATGTTTAAAGGAAGCTACAGCAGGATGATTGGTTCTGATTCTTCCTACTGGCTAGTGGTCATTATTTTCTAATTTACCCCCCTTCTTGTCTGAAATCATGTTTTTGGAATTTGACTATATTTTAAGTTATTTTTTATTTGACCTAATATTGTAATATTCCAACTTTTTGTTATAATGAGTAAATTGTCCGCAATGTAGGTGTTTAAAACCTATTGGCTACAAATGATTTGTTATATATGATTCAATGATTTTTGTGATGATATTTGAATTACATTTATTTTCGTAGAATTTAGACAAATTTTAAAAAATTATCTAGAAAAATTGACCTCTGTTGAAATTTCCTGCCACCCCAACAGTATTTTCTTGCGTTAATATAATCAGTTAATTTTGCAAAACAAAGATCACTGTGTGATCCAGTTTATCTTGCTATGGTCTTATGGTCATAAAGAGATTATGACATAGGAACATAATAACTGTTCTTGTATTTGATTTGCTGGGTGGTATAATAGTTCACTATTTTTAGTATTTGAAAATAATGAGTATGATTCCATAATGACCAACTAAAGATTGAATTGACCCTGGCAGAAATATTATGTTTATGATTTTTTTTTTTTTTGATGTGGACCAGGAAAACATATGTAACTTTTGAACTTTAAGGGAAAAGATTGAAGTTATAGACCTTTTCATGACTGGTTTGTCAGTTTAAAACTCCAGGATTCTGTTCTTGCCATATTTTCACATGTTGCTTAGACAAAATTATTCTGAGTAGTAAGTGAGTAGCTTCCCTGTCTCAGTGTAGAAGTGCCTGTGTTTTTATTTATTGTTCAGATCAATGACCAAAAATTTTCTTAAATATATTTTGTGTAATATTTTATTTGTATACAGTGTTGTTGATGAAATATTTAACTAGAGCATGATATTTTAAATGTAATGTGTAACATATGTAAAATAAAGTTGTTATTTTTGAATTTTAAAGTTCTTTTTTTTTGAGAGATATGAATGCTAGAGTTGAGAAAATTCTGCCAAACTGTTGCTTGTATATACCATCTTGTAACAATGCTTTCTTGAAAAAAATTTTTGTGTTTATAGAGATGAGGCTTCTTACCAGATGTGATACTTGGAACTGTAAGAAGATAGAAATAAAGTCATTGTATTTTTAATTGTCATGTGTAATAATCTATGAACTTTTTTCATTTTCCATATTTGGTTACATTTTCCCTAACGAGGCCATTGTTCTCTTCAGAAACTATATTATAGTGATATTGAGCGATAACCTTTTCTCTGTATCAATGGGTCATCTATCTTCACATTTAAAATTCTTAAAAGTGCTTTCCCACTTGATTCTGTAAAGAGGAATATGAGTATTTATTTATGCTTCCATTTTTAGTAAGTATAAAGAATTTAATTAGGAGATGGAGCAGCATTAAAAAAAACATTGTATTGTCCTAAACCAGGGGTCCTCAAACTTTTTAAACAGGGGGCCAGTTCACTGTCCCTCAGACCGTTGGAGGACCAGACTATAGTTTAAAAAAAAACTATGAATAAATTCCTATGCACACTGCACATATCTTATTTTGAAGTAAAAAAACAAAACGGGAACAAATACAATATTTAAAATGAAGAACAAGTAAAGTTAAATCAACAAACTTACCAGTATTTCAATGGGAACTATGGACCTGCTTTTGGCTAATGAGATGGTCAATGTCCGGTTCCATATTTGTCACTGCTAGTCGTAACAAGTGATGCAAGTGTGCATCAGTTAGTCTAGATCTGGTTGGAGATTTCAGATGTTTCATTCTGGAAAAAGGCTCTCCTAACTTCAAAAAAAAAGGCCCTACTAACTGCAAAATAAAATAAAAAATAGACCTCCTAACTTCAAAAAAAAAAGGTCCTACTAACTGCAAAATAAAAAAAAATAGACCTCCTAACTTCAAAAAAAAAAAAAAATCCTAACTTGTTCTTACCTCGGTCCTCAGGCAGCAGCAGGCTCTGCACAGGCAAGCTCGTGACTCGTCTGATCACACCGGAGACTGAGAGGAGGAGTCGAGAGACAGAGAGAAGGAGGGGAGTCAGAGAGTGCGGCGCACATTCCACACATGTGCACTGCGGCCCGGGAAGAGTCGGCTGCTAAGCAACAGGCAGTGGCGGCAAAAACACCCGGATAAATGTTTTCAGCGGGCTGCAGTTTGAGGACCCCTGTCCTAAACCATGTTCACTTTGGGGTTTGTACCCACAGTGATGCAATGCAGAGGCAGCCTTTACCACTTAAGTTTTGTACTAGACTCATGTTGAGAAGAAATTGCTAATGGTCAATTAAGAACAATAGAGCCCTGGCCAGTTTGGCTCAGTGGATAGAGTGTCAGCCTGCTGACTGAAGAGTACCGGGTTTGATTCTGCTCAAGGGCATGTACCTCAGTTGCAGGCTCCTCCCTGGCCTGGGCCCTGGTCGGGGCACAAGCAGAGGCAACCAATCGATGTTTCTCTCACATCGATATTTCCCTCTGTCTTTCCCTCTCTGTTTCATTCCCTCTAAAAATCAATGGAAAAATATCCGGGGGTGAGGATTAAAAAAAAAGAAGAAGAAGTAGGCATTTGATGAAGCTCAGAAAACAGAAGGGATCAGTGTTGTGAGGACATTTAGCAAACTGTCTTCTCCTACTTGGGAATGTGGAGGCCATATGTGAGCAGTTATGAGGACACAGATACTTAATGTGGGTTTGAAGACTGTAAGCTTGGTCCTTCCAAGGCTTTCATGTGACTGCATCTGACCTTTCTCCTGCAGTGGTTGCTAGCACGCCTCCTAGAGAGCAGCATTGCCACATTAGTTTAGAGAAGAGTAATCAAGCTCTCGAAACATTCACTGGTCATTGGTCCATAATTTGCATGTGTCTGTATAACTTGACCACACATTTTCAAGGAATGCATTTTTCCTCTGAGGGGAATTTCTTTAATTTTTCTTCTAGGGAATTTTCCTTCACTGGTATTTCAAGTCCGCAGAAAAAGAAGAGATGTAGCAGCTTTAGAAATATGTTTCGAGGGCTCCTGAGGGTCTTCTGTGAGCCTCCAGTTGAAGTCCTCGGTGTTGGTGATGTTTGATGGGTGAGATGACCTCTGGCTCTTCTTTATTTGGCAGAAGTTCTTGTGTGGTGGTTACCCGAGCCCACAACACTGGTCATCAGTCTCATGGGCTTTTCAGCAAAGGGATGCTTAGGTTTTAGAGCTCTACACGTGCTTTGGTTCAATCAAGGTAGTGATTGGTTCTTAAATCAATGAAGCCTTCTCTTGGTGCTCCTGAGATGGACTCTCCCCTGAGCCTCCATCTCGTGAATGTCAGCAGCTAGTTTATTCACTCTCTCAGAACTGCTCAATTCTGTGGCCTCAGTGAAACTGGCACTTGGATTTTTTTGTGTGTGTGGCTACTCCCACATCATTTTGATTTTGAGTTTGAAAGTCAAAAGGCTGAATAAACATTGACAGGGTTTGGACTTTTCATAAACCCAACCAGGCCTTAAGAGGAAAAGATGAAAGAGACCCACATGGCTCATTTCCATCCCTGACTCTGCGTGTACCCATCTCTGTTCTTAAGTTAGATGAGGGAGAATGCAAAAGAAGGGCAAGAAGTTGGGAGAATACTTGGAGTCAGACTTGAAAATTGAATCCAGAATTAAAGGCACTCAAAGTGTGACCATCTCCTACTTTAATAGCCCTGATTGATAAAGGTCTGGAATCTTAGATGTTCTAGGTTGTCATGGCCCCCTCATGCAGAAAGTGAGAATTCATTTCTTAAAGCAAAGGATTTTACTTAGGCCAAAAGTTAACTTCTCTGTGATTTACCTTTTTTTTTTCTTTCTTTTTTTGAAATATTTTATTGATTCTCCACAGAGAGGAAGGGAGAGGGACAGAGAGTTAGAAACATCAATGAGAGAGAAACATCAATCAGCTGCCTCCTGCACACCTCCCACTGGGGATGTGCCCGCAACCAAGGTACATGCCCCTGGCTGGAATCGAACCCGGGACCCCTCAGTCCGCAGGCCGACGCTCTATCCACTGAGCCAAACCGGCCAGGGCTGTGATTTACCTTCTTATGAAAAATGTCAAGTGAAGTAAAAATTCTGATTTAGAATGAGAAAACAAATACTTCATGTTCTGGGCTGTACAGATTATTGGATAAATTAAGTTTTTCTTTAATGTTTATTCTATATTGATTTTATTCTCTAAATGCTAGGAACATCTGCCAAATAATCTTGATGAACTTTATTAGCATTAACAATAAATCTGAAAAATTTAACTATTATCCTGATTCATTCAGGTCTCAAAGTAAAATATTAGGAATGGTGGGGGGTGTTTTTTTTGGCCATGATATCATATCTTGAAAGATAGAGGCCATGAATGAGGCACTTTTGTCTTTAGGGAGCCCAAAAAATTTTGTCATATTGCATGTAAATGATCATATTTATTAATTTTAAGATGTGATACTTTTTATATACCACTAAAAAGCTGCCAATTCAGTATGATTTATATCAATTGTATGATGTGTGTCAATTGCAGAGATATTAAAATGTGAAAGGTTATATCTTAGAATACCTGAGATAAGCATTAGTGTGTATATAGACACAAAAATACACCAATAAGTCAAGGCCCGGTGGTGGAACAAAGGTGCCTGTAGCTTCCTGACCGCTGCCCAGCATCTAGGGGATGCGCTTTCATTCTCCAGCAGTAAGCCACATGAACGTACATCCCAAGTGTTAGCAAGGACTCACTCATTGCCCTGGAAACCTACCATCCTCTGACTAGCTTGTCTTCAACTAACATTCTTTTCCTGTTCATCACTGTCCTTCACGCTGCCCACTGTGCACAGAGCTTAGTAGCCAGGGAGGTGGCCTTGGGGCTGTGGGTCTCATTTACAGACACCCAACCCTGCCCAGGCAGCACCCCTGCAGCTGACAAAATATTCCCCGGGCGAGGGTGGGAGGGGAGTGGCCAGGCACTCCCAGCCTCAGTCTGGCCCTACCCGAGGTCTCCCTATAGAGAAAAGACCAACTCACACCTTTGAATCAATGGCCCTCTGGGCTCTTCATCCTCTTGTTCAAGGGTCCCAGGCATTGGGCTTAGAAGGTTTTTTTTTCTCTTGTCTTACTTCATTGCAAAATGTGCAGTCATGAGGTGTTAACTAATCACTGGGTAATTTATTTCCCAGTGTGTGGGGTGGAGAGAAGAAAATGAAAACAACTTTGTTGGAACAGGACAAAGACAGCTGTGGGGCAGGCTTGCAGAGGCCTAGCAGGAAACCTAACCATGCAGACACCCAGGAATCAGACGACAGATGCCAAGGCCCTGCACACTAACAAGGCACATGTCCTGCCTGTTCTGCTTGTTGGAACATTTGAAGAGGAACATACGCCCTCCGCCCTCCCGGTGGTGGGTGCTGCAGTCAACCAGGAGGCCAGAGCTGCAGATTCTGTACCCTCTCATCTGCTGCTGTCCTCCTGGCTGGTGAGATGGGAGAAACTCAGAAACGTACACAGAGAGAAAAACAAAATAATCAAATGTGGGCAAAATAGCAATTATTTTTTTCCTCTTGTGGGATATGAGAAATGAGTGGTGGACATTGAGGGATAAAGTTGAAGGGCTTCATGTTGGTGGGAAATGCCTTTATTTGGTTGCAAAAGCCTCCCCACGTGAGTCACTATGGAAGGAATGTAGCAGGAGGAGTTGTGACACATTGTCATGAAAATTAAGAGCTATCTCAGTCATCAGGTCCTCCTGGATTGAAGAACAAGACAAACGGAAGATGCAGAATAATCCCAGAGAACCCGGAGGCTGGGGAGGAGCATTACATTGTAGGAGGGAGCCTGTCTTGTCAGCCACACCTCCAGACATTGCGGAGCTGCTTATTGAAATGAGTGCTAGCACCCTCCCTGCAACTGGGACCTGCTCAGTAAGGGCAGTGTTAGCGCAAAACCCCCAGCTCTGGCAGACCTTTAACAATATGGCCGACAGTTGAAACCATTTTCTGCTTTATCCCAAATCTGGACATGTTTCATTGCTGGTAGACCAACCCAATAAGTAACTCTTCTGAGATGGGCTTGGTTTGTTTGGAGAATCTTGCACTTACAAAATATATTTTAAAATCATTTGAAATTTTAAAATTTTCGACTTACAGAACAAATATAAGACAGAGAGTACCCGTATACTTCCACCTAACTTTCCTAATGTCAGCATTTTACAGAACCCTATTACAATGTTCAAAATAAACATTGGACAAACCAACAACAGGAAATCAACATTGCTATAATTCTGTTACCTACACCAAGATCTTACTGGAACTTTACCATCACTAATGTCTATTTTCTGTTTCGGGATCCTATACAAGGTCCCACAAAGCATTTAGTTATTTTTCCTTGGTCTTCTCCAATCTGTTGTAGTTTTTCAACCTTTCCTTGCCTCTCTTGACTTGAATACTTTTGAAGAGTGGTGGGCTTGTCTGATGTGTTCCTCACAATTAGAACGAGGTTATGTATGTTTGGCAAGAATGCCACAGACGTGATGTTGTGGCCTCAGTGCAGCTTGTCAGGGCTTCATGATGCCACTGTGTCCCACTCCTGGCACTTTACACCTTGTTCACTGGGCTTCACTGTAAGATATTATCTTCCTCTTTGTAGTTAAGAGACTTAACTACATTTATACATTTAAACTGTATAATAATTCAATGAGTTCATGCATGGAAAGTACTTAGAGCCTGGCGTGTCGTCAGAGCTCAATGAATGGTAGCTGTGGCTTTTTTCATCATCGTTATTGCTGCCCCTGTCTTAGTTCTGTCCCTGGTTTTCCTTCTCTGGTGTTGATTGCTTGTCCTGTTCCTTCATTATTCTCTGCATCCCATGCTGACCCACTCCTGACGGGTCACTTTCTCACATTGGGGTTAGTGCTCTCATTCGAAATATCTGTGGCCTTGAGGAGGGCACAGAAGAGCTGCATGCCTCTCAGCATGTGGGGGTTAGGGTGGGCAAGAGCCTGCTGTAACTCCAGGGTAAGGGCACAGCCATGCTCACAGGAGCAAGGGTACCTCCGTCTTTGCAGGATGTGTTTGCTTCAGAGGTGGCCTTGGTTGGGGGTGTGGGCCCAGCTGGCACATATCTCTCATGGTAGAGTCTGGACCAGAACCCAAGGACCCATAGTCACTCTCCTCTTGGACCTGGAGGGACAGGTTGGGGAAAAGGCCACCTGGCTGAGGCCTTGAAGCAGGACTGAGCCAGAGGTGGACCTCCTCCTGTGGAAGGTAGAGTTCTTTCCAACAAGGGGGTGGGGCTGCTGTACTGAGCAACCTTCAGGAGTCACAGCAGAAAAGGAGTCGGGTCAGGATTGGAGGAAGCATCGAGGTTTGATGTGATAGAGCCCTCCCAACGCGGGCAAGGATGCCCAAGTTAAAGCAACCTTGGTTCCCCCTCCATGAGAGCAGAGATGCCAGTGTGCTCAAGAACAGCCTGCTAGGAATTGCTTTCCGGGAGATTCCTTGTCCTACTCTAGCACACAGAGCTTTATTTACAGAACGGCTGTTCTTGGCAGTTTTCTCAGCCTCCCAGACTCTTGCCCTACTGTTGAGCATTTCGGCTCTATTTTTACTCAGAGATGAGAAGTTTCCCATGTTTGAAAATAGCTGCACGTAGAGGACTGTTAAGTTACTACTTTTGTCTGCTTAGGATGTTTTCAGGAGAAAGTCAAAGTTTTAAAACATACGCATGGGCATTCACCTAGGCCTGAAAATTTCAAAGACAGTGAGGCAGCATTGGGTATATGTGACACTTCAGACAAAGGAGAAAGTGAGGAACGGGGTATTCGATTGCAGAAGGGAGAAAGGGCGATTTACAGATAGTTGAGGAAGAGAGGAGCATATGTGGCAGACAGTGGGGCATAGTGCTACTAGCTAACAGGTCTCTACCTGAAGCCCTCCTATTTACCATACTTCATTCACATTGGGCTAGGGCAGTGGTCGGCAAACTCCTTAGTCAACAGAGTCAAATATCAACAGTACAACGATTGAAATTTCTTTTGAGAGCCAAATTTTTTAAACTTAAACTATATAGGTAGGTATATTGTTATTAACTTAATTAGGGTATTCCTAAGGCTTAGGAAGAGCCACATGCAAGGGGCCAAAGAGCCGCGTGTGGCTCGAGAGCCGCAGTTTGCCGACCACGGGGCTAGGGTGACATCTTAAACTCTCCTCCCTGAAGTAGGTTTCTCAGGGAGTGTCAAATGTTCTTTCTGAGTCTTTTGTTTCTTAATAAATAGTTTAAAATCAGCACCCAAAAAGCAGCTCCAGTGCTGTGTGGGTCTATGGTCATGGGAGGGAGAGCCTGGTATAGCTCTGGCGGCTACAGTGGTGAATGAACACCCTGGCCCGGCTGTGAAGGGGAAGGAGGGTGTCTGCTCAAAGAAAGTTCTGTGCTCCAAGCTGCGTGGGATTCTACTGGACTAGAGCAAGCTAGGACCCGGCGGCACAGCTGCTGAGGTGGGAAGAGCTACCTGACAATGCCCTGCTTTCATAATCAATGTGATGGTCATTCCTGAAAACGTGCTTGGTGGGTGTCGGTAGACATGGGGAGACAGGACCTCTGCCCCCACTGGGGGAAGGTCAAGGCTGGCCGTGTGGCAGGCACTCTGGCCCCAGGGGAAACGGTCAGTGTGCCTGTGATCCACCGGCCCAGCCAGTCCTGGTTTCCTCCTTCAGTTTACAGATGAGGAAAGTGAGGCTTAAAAAGTTACATCAACCCGGGTTCACAGAATGAGCAAGCGGGGAGCCAGGATTTATTCCTGAGGGCTCTGACTCCACGGCCCTAAGGCTTTACCCTGGTGAGGGACTGTCTCCTTGGGCCGTCCAGAGGAGGTCCTTAAAAGGTCATCATGGTTCAAGGAAGTGCCAGTGCTGGGTCATCTCGGCCAAAGTCCACAGCCATGAATTTGGACTTGCCCTTCCGCCTTTGATCCAGCTGTCTAGAAATTTTTGGCTCCATCCGCCGCCTTACTCAGGCTTTGTCATCTCAGGCGTTGTCACTGTGCAAAGCCTGGTGTTGTACTCCAACCTGTCTCAGTGTTTATTAATGAAGGTTGTGGCCACTGAGAAGATACGTTATTAGGTGAGAAAACTGAGGCTCATGAAGGATGTGACCTTTGAATTTTAAATAGTCAGTAATTGCTTAGGGCTTGGAGATGATAGTGGAAGGAAATGGGGAGGGACTATTAAGGGGTTAAACAGTTTCGTTTTGTGATGATAAAAATGCTCTAAAACTCATTGTGGCGATGGCTGAACAACTCTGAACATACTAAAAACTATTGAATTGTACACAGATGAGTGAATTACGTGATATGTGAGTTATATCTTAATGAAGTTGCTGTGAAAAATAAAATTTCACTGAATCTAACAAAAAAGAAAAGGTACGGCAGGGCTCCAAGTCTTGCCCGAAACAGACAAAATTAATCGATTCACACTGTTCCCTCGATGCTGGTAACATACAGGACCTTCCCATTGGGCTCTATGTGGTTTACTGCCCACTAGAAGAGTCCTTTCAATGCTTCCCCCAGGATGGGAGCTTTCCCTGGAAGACGTCCATACACTCCTCAAGCTCTGGAGACGTTCTGATGCTGAGATTCTAGAATTCCGATTCTGTGATGCCATGAGACCCCTGCCCGCCTGTGAGCTGGTTGCTTCGAATGAGGTGTGTAGTCTGGGCAAAAGGCTGTAAGTCACTGGGCACAGTCACTGCTCTGCCTTCCCATCTGTTGTCCTATTAAACTAGGAGTTCACACAGAGTAGAGGCTGGTTCTGTCTTGTTTGTCCCTGAGTCCCTAGTGCCTGCTGACTGAGTCTTCTGCTTTATTGTCTTCAAATTGCTGGTTCCTTTGCTTGCATATTGTCTCCCACCCACTAAAATAAAAGTTCCACAGGGCAAAGATGTGCTGTCCTGTTCACCTGTAAACCTGCCCATGATGGGTGTTCAAGAGGTAGCTGTTGAAGGAATGAATAAATGAACATAGTAATATTTGTTGAAGGGAGAAGTATGTGAGGGCATAGATAATAGTTTGAGATTTTCAAAGTGTTTTTCCTAAGATTTTGAACTTACTGGATTGAGTGATTTAATTTGAATTTAATCTTTGTTTCCTTCCACTCGGTTTTCATATGAAAGTAGGAGAGACGTTCCAGAAGGGCAGGTGTCCATTGTGTTTACTTCTATACCTTGTCCATAATAGGAGCTCAATAGAGAATTGACTGAATGAATAGATGAACATGGTAATATCTGTTGAGAAAAAGAAAAGTTAGAGTGGCACTCAGAAGTTCTCCAGAGAGGAGAGGAAGAAAGAGCAGGCAAGTGTTTGTTCCACATAGTGGCTAACTCTTAATTATGTCCTTTGATCTGTCCTGCCCTGACCGATTACTTGGACTCAAACTGCCTGTGCAAAGATGACCTGAGGATAAGTAAACACCGGCCACAGGTGTCATTCACCTACCTCAAGGACTACCAGAATCTCCACTTGACCAGTCTTCCAAATCCCATTTGCTTCTGATCTTAGCTTTGATATCTGTCCTTGCATCTGTCTTTGATATCAATCTGGCATGTGAGGACTCATTTTGAGACCTGAATCTCAGCATGAGCCATTGGACTGGAGTCTGGCATTTGGTCCCAGCCCTGCCTATGGCCACAGTGGCTAAGAGACACTCCTACTTCCTGCCCCTGGAGGCCAAACTGCCAGATTGTGTCTTGCCCAGTGTCCCTGCCAGTATACGGAGCCTGAAAATTGTTCTAGATATCAACGTGCTCCTTAGAATCTCTGAGTGTCTAAACTTAGTGACTTGCTTCTAACCAGCAGAATACAACAGATACCGCGATGTCACTTCCATGGTTAGGCTATAAATGTGGCTTTTATCTTGTTAGCAAAGTCTCTCTTTTGCTAGTTTGAATGAAGCAAGCTGCCATGTTGAAGAGGCTATGTGGCAAAGGAACTGCGGGTGGCCACCTGCCAACCAGGATGTGAGGTCTTTAGTCTAACATTCCTCAAGGAACTGAATCTTGCCACAATCACATCAATAAACTTAGCAGTCACTTCTCCCCCAGCTGAGCCTTCAGCTGGCTGACACTAGGCCACCACACCTTGCTTGCAGCCTGTGACAGACATGAAGCAGAAGACCCAACTAAGCTGTGCCTACATTCCTGACCCTCAGAAACTGAGATAGTAAATGTATGTCGTTTGAAAGAACTAAGTTTTGCTATAATTTGTTACTCAACAGGAGATAATACATCACATATGTGTTTTGTTTTAAATTCATAGAGATTAATTTACTGTGAAGCTGGTGAAACGTTAAGTTTCTGGGCCCTTCACTTGCATAAGCCCCTTGCCTGGCCCTGGGAGTGTCCCTAGCAATGTGTTCACATAGTCCGTAAAAATTTACAGAAAATATTTCAACTGCAGTCAGAGCTGGTGCCTCTTATACTTCTCCTCCCTCATACTTCCTCTTGTGTCTGGTGGTGTGAGAATGGCTGGGGATGTTTTGCTAAGGGAAAGTTGATTAAGAGATACATTTACAGGGATTTAGGGGAACACATCATGTGGCTTGCAGTCACTTCTGTGTAGAATCATGTTGTTACTGGTGAAGTTTCACACCTGGTACTTGGCAGAGTTAGGTTTCAAGCCAAGGTTCATCGCATGGATTTAACACTAGACTAGATTGGCTTTCATATCTCCATGATCCATCAATGGCTTTGATTCCTAACTTCTAAGCATGAGAGTCTATCTTCAGATATTTGCTGCATTTGACACTAGTTTCCACCATTGTACTTGGTCTAACACCCTTGTCACTCATTGCTACCACTCGTACCTTTTGCTTGATCCATGGAACTCCTATCTTTGCGGGGCCTGCCTCTGTTCTACACATGCTTCATCCTCAGCCTGAAATGACCTCTCCCAAGCACATCAATATAGATTCTTACTAAGTTTTTTCTGTCTTAAGATGAAATGTTGACATAACACAAAACTTATCATAAGCCACTATGGGGATATCGATGGCAAACTGGATGATGAATGTAATCAATTCCAAGAACACAAGGAGTCACTGAACAAGCAAACTTGAAAGTCCCTGAAATTATATATTGCTCCTGTATGAAAGGAACTTGAGAGTTTTACCCAAATTTTGGGGAAAATTGTAACAGCATACATGACATTTACAAACAATCCATTGTTAGGCTGAAAGAGATTTTTCTGAACTGTCAATGAAAAGTTTTGATCAAACATACCAGAGGAAAGACTGAATTATCCTTCTGTTTCCTCTGTAAAAATTCCACAAAATTGCTGTTGTATAAAGTAGTGATCAGAGAGTGTGCAGACCAAAAAGAAAGGTTTTATAGAGGTATGCCTGGTGGTTTATGAAAATATGTAATTTTTTGGAGGTTTTATGATTTTTGTATTTCTAGGCTTTATACAATTTTTAAAAAATATATTTTATTGATTTTTTTACAGAGAGAAAGGGAGAGGGATAGAGAGTTAGAAACATCGATGAGAGAGAAACATCAATCAGCTGCCTCCTGCACACCCCCGACTGGGGATATGCCCGCAACCAAGGTACATGCCCTTGACCGGGATCGAACCTGGGTCCCTTCAGTCCACAGGCCGACACTCTATCCACTGAGCCAAACTGGTCAGGGCTTTATACAATTTTTAATTTTTTGTGATTTTCTTCCTTATTTTAAGAAAAAAAAAAAAAAGAGTGTGTGTATTTGGAGTTTTGTGTTCTTTCTCAAAAGAGAGCCACTATATTGCATAAGCTTCCCGATCCAAAGCTGGGATCTACTCCAGTTTCCATCAAGCAGGAGAGAACATTCCTTGACTGAGATTCCTTCTTTCTACTTTCCCACCTCAAAGTCCAGCAGCGTCTTACATAGCCTTAAAAGGGCTCAATAATAATAATAATAATTTTTAAAAAATATTTTTATTGATTTCAGAAGGAAGGGAGAGAGAGATAGAAACGTTAGTGATAAGATAGAATCATTGATCAGCTGCCTCCTGCATGCCCCACATTGGGGATGGAGCCCACAACCCGGGCATATGTCCTGATTGGGAATCAAACCATGACCTCCTGGTTCATAGGTCAACGCTCAACCATTGAGCCACACCGGCCAGGCTCAATAATGATTATTTTTTAAAATTGAATTAAACTGAAAGTGCTTTGGTTTTGAGGAGAGGAAACAAAAGGAACACTTGTCCAAAGGTGTCTCTGTCTATAAGGTGGTCGGGTGGAAAGGGAAGGAGGGAAGTCTTGTGTAAACTAAGGAGACAACAGAATCAGCACCTTGGGTGGAAGTTATATTCGGAGATGCTTCAGTTAATTGAGAGAGATAACCTTTTTAATAGTTGACCATCCATCGAGGACCCTGCCTGGACAAGCAGATGGATTCCATGGCATCAAAGTCTCCTCTCTCTTTCAACACTTGGATGCTGAGGGTAGCATTTCAGGCCTGACCAGAGGGGCTGGTACCTGTAGATTGGACTTATAATTAGGGGAAAGGGTGAGCCTGGAGGCAGACCCAGTTTAGCTCAGCAGGCATGCCCTGGGCCCATGAACGGTGTCCCGCAGACCTTGTTAGGAGTGGTAGATGGGTATTCGGAGCTTTGGAACAGGAATCTGGTGGGGGAACTATGAGGAAATACTGAGCAGGTCAGTATGACAGATATGGGCTCCGGGCAAAACAGAAGGCCAGCCTGGAGAAGGGGATAGTGCTGAAGGAAGCAAAGTCAAATGCCAGACTCTGGGGGAACTAGATGGAATCCCCCTGGTTTAAGACCAGCTTACAGGCCTGACTTGTGGTCTTGTTGGCAGTACAAGTCCTGCTTGCACTTAAGAGACTCTCCAGCTATTTGCCTCTTGTCAGCTATATGAGTGAGTCATCACAGCCGGATATCTCATTTAAACAAGCTCAACGTTCTGAAATCTCAGTTTGCTAGTTGCTCTGCTCAGCAGTTCTCTCTTAACATAAGGGCAGCTACTTGAGGCCATCAGGCTTCAAGAGGAAGGCAGTTTCCTGAATCTGATCTTTATCATTATGCTGGCTGCCATGCTTCTTGTGCTGGCTGAGAAATATTAATAGGAAGCTCTTGAGAAAGGCTTGGGGCCTCAGTCATTTTCTGACTCAGTCTCAATTTAGATCTCAGACCACAGGCTGATAAAGCCTCTTAGTAGGGCCAAGAATACAAGACTGCATTCCTTAATATCTCAAAAGATAATCGGCTGTTTAAACAAAAATAATAATGTATCGTGGGTTTTATAACACATGTAAAAGTAAAATGCATGAAAACAACAGCATAAAGGCTAGGAGGGGAGAAATGGAAGTATACTATTGTAAAGTTCTTATATGATATGTAAAATGGTATAATATCACTTGAAAGTAGATTGTGATAAGTTAAAAGATATATACAGGGTGTGCCCAAAAATGTAGACACACTTTGAATTATTATTAATTCCAATGGGTTAAATCTGAAAAGAAAGAAACATCAGCTAGAAAATTTGTATACATTTTTGGGGAACACCCTATATTATATACCCTAAAGTAACTAT
Organism: Myotis lucifugus; assembly: GCF_000147115.1. Classification (NCBI taxonomy): domain Eukaryota; kingdom Metazoa; phylum Chordata; class Mammalia; order Chiroptera; family Vespertilionidae; genus Myotis; species Myotis lucifugus. The sequence continues at coordinate 2,315,482 of NW_005871054.1, read as the reverse complement.
TAAAGTAAAGAAACAGAGTTATCGCTAATAAGCGATAAAAAAGATAAAATAGAATCATATAGTATGGTCAATTAATCTATAAGTAGGCAGAAAAAGAAGAAAAAGGCAACAAAGGACATATAGAACCACTAGAAAACAAATAAGATGATATATTTAAAACCTAATTTATGACAATAATTATATGAAAATGACCTAAATATCTTCAATCAAAAGATAAAGAATGTCAGGTAGGTTTATCAAAACAAGACTGAACGATATGCTGCCTACATGAAACACACATAAATATAAAGATACATAGAGTAAAAGTAAAAGGATGGAAAGAGATATACATGCATACTCTAGTCAAAAGAAAGGTAGGGTGACTATATTAACATTAGACAAAGTTGATTTCATAGAGATAAAGAAAGTCATTTCATAGTGAGAATAGGGTCAATTCATCAAGAAGATATAAAAATCCTAAATGTTTATGTACTTAACAGATTTTCTGAACATATAAAGCAAAAACTGACAGAATAGCAAGGAGAAATAAATCCACAATTATGGTTGGAAATTTCAATACTATCTATATACTGGTATATAAAAGTCTAAGTGACAGTTTGGCTGTTTGACCGGTAGCTATGACATGCACTGACCACCAGGGGGCAGACGCTCAATGCACAGGCATGGAAACATGGAACAGACTGATGAATCTCAGAGGGAAGGGGAAGGGGGAGGGCAGGAAGAGATTAACCAAAGATTTTATATGCATACTAGAGGCCCAGTACATGGATTCGTGCAACAGTAGGGTCCCTCAGTCTGGCCTGCACCTTCTTGCAATCTGGGACCCCTTGGGAGATGTCGGACTGCCGGTTTCGGCCTGATCCCCGCAGTAAATTTTATAAGATTAAAGTCATGCTAAGTATTTTCTGTGGCCATAATGAATTAAATTGGAAATGGATAACAGACCTCTGGAAAAATCTCCAAATACTTATAAATGAAACAACACACTTCTAACTATGTCATGGATAACAGAAGAAACCAAAAGGGACATTAGAAAGTCTTCTTTGAACTGAATAAAAATACAACATAGAATTTGTGGGATGTTGTGAAAGTAGTGTTTAGGGGGACATTTATAGCACTAAATTCCTGTATTAGAAAAAAAAGAGAGGTCTCAAATGACCTCAACTTTTACCTTAAGAAACTAGAGAGAGAGAGAGAGAGAGACCAAATTAAACTAAAGTAAGCAGAAAACAGGAAATAACGAAGATAAAGCAGACATCAATGAAACAGAAAACTAGAGAAAAATCAATAAAACTAAAATCTGGTTATTTGAAAAAAATCAATGAAATTAAGAAAAGACACAAATTGCCAATCAGGAAAGAAAGAGGTGACATTACTATATATTCTACAGATATTTCCAGGAATATAGAGAATATTCTGAAAAACTTTATGCCAACCAGCTTAAAACTCAGATGAAAATGACAAATTCCTTAAAAGACACAAACTACTGAAGTTCTCTCAAGAAAAAAATAGGTTTACCTTAGTAGCTCTATATCTATTAAAGAAATAGAATTTGTAGTTAAAATCTAGCCCACAAAAAAAGATCCAGTTCCAGACGGCTTTACTGGTGAATTATACCAAACATTTAAGGAAAAAATAATAGCAATTCAATACAAACTCTTCAAGAAAATTGAAGAGGAGGACACATTTCCCAACTCATTTTATAAAACCAGTATTACTCATACATCAAAACTGGGCAAAAACATGACAAGAAAATGATAGACCAATATTCATCATGATTATAGGTGAAAAAGTTCTAAACAAAATTTTAACAAATGAAATCCAATAGTATCTAGAAAGGATAATCATGACCAAGTAGGGCTTACTAACCAAGATTGTAAGGTTGGTTCAACATTCAAAACTGAATTAGTGTAAGTCACCATTTTAACAAATTAAAACAGAAAAACGCTATGATTATTTTAATAGATATCTCTCAAAGCAAAAATAATTAACAAAGATAGAATCAGTCCCAGCTCTGCCCCAGATCTTTCACAGGGTGAGTCCTCAGAGTGCCTTGTTTGGCCCCGGGGGCGGGAAGGTGGGGGAGGGGGGAGTTGGGGGAGTTGGGAGTGGCTTATCATTGGTTTGAGAGTAGTCTAGATTGGTGAACTATTCTCCAAATTGTATTGCTAAGAGGTTAAAGGTATTGAGGAATTTCAGGAATCAAGAAACACCGACCCATTTAAATGAAATGGGTACCCTCCAAGCCTGACTGAAGAAGAAGTCTTTGTTTAAAATGTGAAAGAATCTGTTGCCAACAGGTGCCCTCTTGTACTCTCTCAAAGCTGCTAGTGATAGGTGGGGCAGGGGGACAGTTCTGTGTCTTTTACCTCTGTAGCCAGATGAGATGACTTCTCAGACGTCCTCGAGCTGTTCCTGGGAATGTCCAGGCTCCAGTCTCAGCTTTCTCCTGAGCTCGTCTGTTCACATTCTTCCACTTAATTTAAAGGAGCCTCTGTGGGTGGCGCCCTTGTGATAACAGCGAGGACTACATACAGACCATTACAGACCATTGCTCCGGAGAGGGGGGCGCCACGAGGGGCTTCTGCCCATCTCTGCCAGAGCTAGCACCAGTTTTCTTTCTTTTAAAAATTTTTTAATTAAATTTATTGGGGTGCCGTTGGTTAATGAAGTGATATAGGTTCAGGCATACAGTTCTATAATATATCATCTGTGTATTGTATTGTGTGTTTATCACCCAAAGTCAAGTTTCCTTCCGTCACCATTTATTACACATTTACCCTTTTCTTCTCCCTCTCTAACCGCCCCTTTCCCTCTGGTAATCACCATACTATTGTCTGCCTGTGAGTTGTTTTTTATTTTGCTTAATCCCTTCACCTTTTTTCACCCAGCCCTTCCCCCCTCTCTGACAGCTGTCACTCTGTTCTTTGTATCTATGAGTCTGTTTCTATTTTGTTTGTTTTGCTCATTAGATTCTAAATATACTGGTAAGTGAAATCATATGGTATTTGTCTTTCTCTAATTGGCTTATTTCACTTAGTATAATACTCTCCAGGTCCATCCATGCTGTTGCAAAAAGTAAAATTTCCTTTATTTTTATGGCCAAGTAATAGTCCATTGTATAAATGTACTACAGTTTTTAAACATTCATCTTCATTATTGAAAGTATTATAGATGTCCTCCTTTCACCCCCTCCCCATGTACAACAGTGGTTTTTTTGTTTGTTTGTTTGTTTGTTTTATCCATGCATCCACTTATGGGCACTTGAGCTGTTTTCAAATATTGGCTATTGTAAATAATGCTGCAATGAATCTTCTTTCGTATCAGTGTTTCTGGTTTCTTCAGATATATTCCTAGAAGTCAGTGGCTGCACCAGTCTGCATTCCCACCAACAGTGCACAAGGGTTCCCTTTTCTCCACATCCTCGCCAGCACTTGTTGTTTGTTGCTTCATTGATGATAACCATTCTGACAGGTATGAGGTGATATGTCATTGTGGTTGGTTTTAGTTTGCATCTCTCTGATGATTACTGATGTTGAACATCTTTTCATATGTCTATTGGCCATCTGTATGTCTTTGAAAAAGTGTCTATTCAGGTCCTATGCCATTTTTAAATTGGATTGCTTGTGGGGTTTTTTTTGTTTTGTTTTGAGTTGTGTAAGTTCTTTTGAATTTTGGGTGTTAACCTCTTATCAGATTTATCATTGGCGAATATGTTTCCCATTCAGTGGGTTGTCTTTTCATTTTGTAGATGGTTTCCTTTGCTGTGCAAAAACCTTTTAGTTTGATGTAGTTCCACTTGTTTGTTTGTTTCCCTTGCCCAAGAAAAAATATTGCTATGAGAAATGTCCAAAATTTTACTGTATGTTTTCTTCTAGCATTTTAATGATTTCTAGTCTTAGGGTTAAATATTTAATCCATTTTGAGTTTATTCCTGTGTATAGTGTAAGAAGGTTGTCTAATTTCATTTTTTTGCATGTATCTGTCCAATTTTCCTAACACCATTTATTAAATGGACTATCTTTACCCCATTGTATGTTCTTGCCTTCTTTGTTGAATATTAATTGACCATAAAGTCATGGGTTTATTTTTTGGCCTCTATTCTGTTTCATGTCAGTTTTATGCCAGTACTATGCTATTTTGATTACTATGGCCTTGTAGTAAAGTTTGATATCAGGTGGCATGATTCCTCTAACTTTTTAGAGTAAAAGAAATTTGGGGGACAGTTGGGGAAAATTTGAATTTGAACTGGATATTAGATAATGTTAGGACATTATTATTACTATGGGTAATATTATTATGATTATGTAGGTCAATGTCCTTATTTTTAGGAGATGCAAGCTGAAATAATTAGTAGTGCAGTGTCCTGATATACAATTTATTTTAAAATTTTTCAACAAAAACAAAGACTAACATGTTAACTGATATTGAATATAGATGAAATTTATTCCATTATCCATGTCAATTTTTAAAAAGTAGATTTTTTATTGATTTCTGAGAGGGAGAGAGAGATAGAAACATCAATGATGAGAATCATGGATTGGTTGCCTTCTACAAGTGAAGTATGGTAGCAGTCATCTCAGGTAGAAACTGTAGTTTAACTTTAACCCTGCTGTTTGGCTTCTGTACTTATTTGCTTTGTTTAACAATAGAAAAGTTACTTTGATTTTCTGAATTGTATAAATCATCCCATTTGATTGAATGCCTTATTGATTGTAACGTGACCATCCCATTGATTGTGATCTTACTGGTTTTAGAAAGCAAGTTTCTCTGTACCTGGGAACCAGGACAACACAATTATCCCAAGACCTGAGGGTTCTAGATAATGTTTCCCTGTCAACTCAGTGGTTCCAAGACCCAAGGGCTCTAGATCAGGGGTCCTCAAACTACGGCCCGCGGGCCACATGCAAATACAAACATTGTATTTGTTCCCGTTTTGTTTTTTTACTTCAAAATAAGATATGTGCAGTGTGCATAGGAATTTATTCATAGTTTTTTTTTTTTTAAACTATAGTCCGGCCCTCCAATGGTCTGAGGGACAGTGAACTGGCCCCCTGTTTAAAAAGTTTGAGGACCCCTGCTCTAGATAATGTGTTTCTGTCAACTCAGTGGTCCAAAGACCCAAAACTATAATTAATCTTAGTTTTGTAGATAACTAATTGGCTCAATCTCGCTTCTGTAACTGCTTTGTGCAAACCAGGGTCCTCATTCCAAACCCTGGGATGTAATCAATACCTTTGTGATTTTTGCCTATATAAGTCTGGTGTTTCGGCCATCTTATCACTATGCAATTTGGGAGAGCAAGATGCCCCCTCACAGTCCCGGATTTGCAATAAATATGACTCCTTAATTCGACTTCTTGAGGCGTCCTTCTGTGATTCGCAGGGTACATCATAACACAAGTCCCCTACTGGGGATTGAGCTGCAACCAGAGCATGTGCCCTAACCAGGATTCGAACTGTGATCTCCTGGTTCATAGGTTGGCACTCAACCACTGAGCCACACCAGTGGGGCTCCATGTCAATTGTTGATTCAACAGTTTGACAATTTCCATAATAATGTTTGAAGGAAGAAAAGAAATAGAACACTATCCCTTCAAAGTTTCCTTTATTCTAAGTTTTTGTGTGTTTTTTAATGATTTGTTTGTTGTTTTTGTTATTGCTATAAAGAATAGCTCTTGGAGCACCTAAGGGGGCAGCAGCAGGAAACAGGGTTTTATTGAACACCGGGGTTACAGTTCTCAGCTCCAGCTGGCTCTAACATTAACAATACCATTAATTATTGTCTTTTTACCCTTCTAGATTCTCGGCTGGGTCCTCTGTTATAAAAGACAGATTTATAAGAGCAAAAAAACAAAAACAAAAAACACAGTGGTTTATTAATATGTTATACCTCATATATGTGGGAGAAACTGAGAAGAATAACTCAAAGAGGTGGCTAGAACTTGAGCTTAATTGCCACCTTCAGCTAAAACAAAGAAAAGTGCGGGGGAGGCAAGTTATGGGGAAGTGACCAGGAAAAATAAGATCAAAAGGGTAAAGTTTGTTATGCAGATTTAAGTCAGTGCCTTTTGCATTAATAAGTCTCTCGTGGCCTAGAGTCAGGCTTTCTTTATCTGGTACTGAGAGGGAAACACCCTTACAAATGGAGATTTCCCTTTATAAATGTCAATTTCCCTTACTAAAGGGTAACTTCTATTCTGTTTTCAGAGCTTCTCCTGTGTCTGCTGTTTCACAAAATAATGAGGTCAAAATGCTCCCGAAACTAAAGAGGCATATTTGGGGTGGCATATTCTGGTCTTTTTGTGTGGCCCTTCTTCTGGGTCTCAGTCAGCTCCCCTATTACATACCAGTCATTGTGCTCAAGCTTTACAAACATGATTTCATTAAAAACACACCAACAAACAAGCAAATAATGCCTCGAGCCTGTCTTCAGACAGCCAATAATGTCTGAGAGACAGGTCTTCGAACTCCCTATAAAAAACAAAGAGGAAGAGCCCTGGCCCGTGTGGCTCAGTTGTTTGGGTGTTGTGGGCGATTCCCAGACAGTGCACATGCCAGGGTTGTGGGCTTGGTCCCTGGTAGGGGGCATGCACGAGGCAGCTGATTGATGTTTCTCTCTCTCTCTCTCTCTCTCTCTCTCTCTCTCTCTTTCTTTCTCTCTCTCTCTCCCTTCCCCTCCCCTCCCCTCCTTTACTCTCTCTCTAAAATCAATAAAAACATATTTAAAAAACAAAGAGGAAGAAAAGAGAAATTGTGAAAAGAAATTTCAGAAAGAGCCATTTATTCTGTCAGGATTTGGGAGGGATTCACAGGAAAGGAGTTTCTGATCCCACCTTGAAGGATTTTGATAAACAAGGTGAGGGCATTCTAGGAGAGAGGATCAGTGTGAGCAGAAAGCCACAGATTGTGAAAAGTGCCAGTTCCTGACGGAAAACAATGTTGTCAGGGGCCTGCTATTGAACTGGAGAGTCCAGGATTATGGTAATGATTTGTGAGGTTGAACAGTTTTTCCCATGTTCATGGTCTGCTCATTCGTTTACGTTTTATATATTTGATCTTGGTCTTAGATATGGTCCCCAGAGGTTGGTCCTAGAGCTTGATGTTCTTCTATTTCTGTGAATCACAATGTTATGCCCAGATTTCAAGATCCCCAATAGACCACACCAGGGAGCCAGCCGTGTCCAATGCAAAAGCAAAGAGTCTTTTATTCAAATCCGGGCTTGGCTCCCCTACCCTCCTTACTGACACAGCAGCAAGTGGCAGAGAGAGAGCCAGCCCTGTGGGGAGAGAGGTTTTATAGTAAGGGGAGGAGAGAGAACTGTGGGCCCTGCCGATTGGCCAGGCTCAAGTTGGTATCTCATTACACAGGATGTGGTCGTACCTATGGCGCGCACTTCCCTTGATTGTCATTGGTTAGTTTAAAGAAGTCCTGGGTGTGGCTAGCAGAGGCTTGGGCTTCCGGGAAGAAGCCTTGCCGAACACATGCTGCCCAAAAATGGAGGACTCAGGGTAAGATGGAGGGCGTAGTCCTCGCCCTTTCACACAAAAAGGCTTCCCTTTTGTTGCATCAGAAAGTAAAGGCTTGCTTAGTAGAGTTGGAGAATCTGCTTTGATTTTAGACCCTCCCGATGGATATTTGGGCATTTCACCATCCTACCCTTATTTGATTAAGATAAATTGAAAAGGAGAGAAAGGCATTCTTGAACCACAAAGCCCAAATCACAGTTTCCTTCAATTTGCTCTAGATGGGGTAGGAGGTTCTAATCACAACGACATGTAAGAGATGTAAAATCATCTGTTATTTTTTAATTCTAAAGTTATTTTTGCTACTAACTACAAATTTAATAACTGGCCAACTATTGAATGTGTCCTAATAAAAATGGAGAGTACAGTTGGAATATTGGCTCTCCATTAACTAGTGTGAGCCCAGAGGTAAGTAACGTAAGCTTCTCCGAGGCTCAATTTTCTCACCTGTAAAATGGGTGTAACTAAATATAACCAAGCTTTCCCGGGAAGCTCAGATCAGACCTCACAAATAATGATGTACTACTAAACGAAGAAGAAAAGCCACATAGCTGGTTGCAAAAAGATTAAAGAATAATCTCTGTTTCTTTGAAATCAGAATATATTTTCAATTGATGAGGACTTATTCAGTCATACATAGCTTAATGACAGAAATGTGTTCTTAGATGATTTTGTTGTTGTATGAATATCGTAGAATATACTTACACAAACCTACATGTATAGCTTTTTGCTCACCTAGGTTATATGATGTAGCACTGTCATGTATGTGGTATATCACAGACTGAAACGTTATGTGGCGCATGATTAATTTTTGTCCTTCTTTCCTTCCTTCTTTTTTTCTTTCTCTTTCTTCCTTCTTCCCTCCTCCTTCCCTCCTTCTTTCTGTCCCTCCTTTCTTTCTTTCTGGCACATAAAAATAATGATGTATCTTGAAATGATTATATTTCACAGTCAGTGGTATCTTAGATTAAATGAAATATAGAAGATTTTGTATGAGGTTTTCCTGGAGCTATGAAAGAAGTAAGTTATACTTCCCCTACTAGAACTTTGAAAATCCTCTCCAAGTATCCCACTCTTTCCCAAAATTCTCCTCCACTCTGTAGTGACACATTCCTTTTTTTCTCTGTTGGCATCTCTTGCACCCTGCCCGCCCTTGCCAGGCAACTCCTAACCCCTCATCTCCACCCTCATTTTCTCCTTACTCTCCCCTTCCACCTCTTAATCTGTCCAGATCACTCCTGCCCCTCACAATCTCCATCTCTTTATTCCCATCCAGCCATCTCTCTAGGCTGCTCCATTTCCTGTCCCCAACAGCACCCCAACAGCATCCCACAAGCCTCCAAGAAATTTACCTGCTTAGAAAGTAAAGAGCAGGAAGGCAACTATACATACTTAATGTTTAATTTTTGTGCGTGGTTTTATGGATAATAATAATATCTACCTCATGAGGCTTTGGTGAATATTAAAAGACATAGGGAATGTAAACACATGGCAAGTTGCTGGCACATGTTAAGAATTCAATCAATGTTAGCTATTATTCTTTACTATCCTATATAATAAAGAGCTGATATGCTAATTAGACCAAACAGCAGAACGACCATCGGACATCCTTCCGGACAAAGCTGGGGCTGCGAGGGCCAGTTGAGGCTGCGAGGGGCTGTGAGGGCCGAGCCCCTTGCACAAATTTTGTGCATCGGGCCTCTAGTTGTTCATAAAAGATTATACAATCAACACTGTTACAACACAGGAAAGACTACAACAAACAAAAAACCAAAGGAAAAAGAATCACTCAAAATCTTAAAACACTATGTCTTTTCTTGGTAGTAATCATAAATATGCCATGAAGAAATTTGATTTTTATACTTTTCCAGTGACAGAGCATTCTTATGAATCAAAGTCCATAAATGGAAATATAAAAAAAGTGGAAAGAGAGTCATTGTGCATTTTTAATGTGTTTTAACTGGTAGCAGTCTGTGATATTTTTAGATCACCCCAGAGAGGAACTTCTTCCTGTATCTAGCATGAATTTCTTTTTCTCCAAAAGCCCTTTGGCAGAAACTTTTTGAGAGAGAGAGAACAGCTGCCTACTAAACAGTCTGGTATCCTTCCATATTCAGTCACCAAGAAGGTTAACATTGAGTTTTCTTAGGCCAGCCTCTTCATGCAAAGGGAAATTTCCTAAAAGTGTGTGAAAGTTGAGACAGTGTAAGAAGTAAAGAACATATGTATAATATTGTAAAACCAAATTAAGTCTTAGACACTTAAATTTAGGACATTTATTTTAAGAAATTACAATGTGCAATTTAACTCTACCTTGATTTTTTTGCTGGCCAAAGTGTGGAGGTTGTGAGTTGATAATCAATACAGGACTATTTTGCTGCCTCAGGGTTGCAGGCTGTTGCTTTGGTATTGACCAAATGGTATTGTCCCATCTATGGAACAGCTAAGAGCCCTCAGACTATATGCCTGGAGCAGGACACCACTGACCTATGCTCAAAAGATTTCCTTTGCCTTAAGGAAACCTGGGTTTCTCCCTAAAGGGAAATTATTATTCCAACTCTTTTGTGGGCTCTAAGAAAGGGAATATAAATATGGTAAATTTAGGGACCATTTCCCTGGGAGCCATGTGACAAAAAATTCCCTCTTCCTTACCTCCATTTTGCTATATATTTACATTATCCTCTCCCAAGGGGGTGGGAGAAGAAACTTTTGCTTTTTAAAACAAGAACCAACTGCCAAGTTCCCATTGTAGACAAATGTCGTGTTTTGTCCGAGGGGAAATGGCTGTTAGTCCAGGAGAATACCTTTGTGGGGAGGAAGAAACTTTGCTCTGCCCTCTGGGTTCTTTTAGCTGTCTCATCATTCAAGCGACAGGAGACAGATCAGATCAACAAGAGGAAATAATGAAATTCAATTACGTACAGACATATGGGAACCCACACGCATGAGCAAGTAAGAGACCTGAGGGGGCAGCGGGGAAATGAGGTCTAAATGACACTGTGAGCTAAATATGAGGTGAGGCACTGTGGGCTTCGAGGGGGAGGAAGGTCATTTTCAGGATGATAAGAAGAGCAGAGATATTCAGTAAAGAGAAGCTTGCCCCCTATAGATAGGTCATACCAAGTTATTTCCGGTGATCATTTTTATTATGGGCAAGGCCCCCAATTTACATTCTTTAAGGGAGGGGTAAAAGCTTTTTCCTTGGGCTGGCAGGGTCTCGATGACCATCAGCTCAAAATAATTTTCATGCCAAAGTGGCACATTGTGAAGACCTGTCGGAACCCTTTCGCCTGCTGGCCTCAGTGTTAAAGGTGAATACTCAAATCCAAGGCCAAATGGGCTGGGGCTACCCTTTCCCCAGGAAGGTGAGAAGACTTTTGAATTCCTAGAGACAGTCCTAGAGTGAGGAGCAGAGGGGCAAGGAAGAGAAGGGGGGAGAGGGAATGGAGGGGTTTAGAAAAAGGAGAATGGACCTGGCCGGCATGGCTCAGTGATTGAGTGTCAACCTATGAACCAGGAGGTCACGGTTCGATTCCCAGTCAGGGCACATGCCTGGGTTGTGGGCTCTATCCCTAGTGTGGGGCATGCAGGAGGCAGCTGATCAGTGATTCTCTTTCATCATTGATCTCTCTCTCTCTCTCTCTCTCTCTCTCTCTCTCTCTCTCCCTCTCTCTCCCTTCCTCTCTGAAATCAATAAAAAATATATATTTAAAAAAGAAAAAGGAGAATGGAGGGACTTAATGTCCGGATAGTACAGTGTGAGGCCTGAGAAGGGGGAGCCAGCAAAACACTCGAAAAGACAGGAATGCTTGCAGGTTCTAACAGTAAGTGTGAAAATGGTGGTAACTCCCCCCAAACCTTCGTAAGATCTGCTGTTCACAGCTGCTTTGGGCAAGTGATGGCTCTGGGAAATCTGGAGGGAGCTGAGTTCAGGCCTGGGACCAAAAGAAGGAAACAGCTAGGTTGCATGACACAGGCCTGTGGTAGGAATTGGGTAGTCTGGAGGGAAGGATAACCCCAGGAATGTCTGTCTCCCAAGCCATTAAAATGCCAAAGTTAAGGGACAGGGCAAGTCCCTGAGGCTGAGGACTTCCAGGCCACATCTGAGTCATGCCTCCTCAGGGCCAATTGTACGCTGGGTGCTGGAAGAGCCCAAGTCTGATCCAACTGGTGGTAGGTGAGGGGAGTCCAGAGGAGGGAGAACACAGCCATGGCCAGTCCCAAATCACAAAACAAGGGCCAAACCTGAGTCATAGATTTTGATTCATTTGTGGTCTAACTTTGGAGGTGCCAGAGGGCCTGGAGTTGGCAGCTGGTCAGATGAGGATGTTAAAGAAAAGTGACCCCTCTGGGGAAGGAAAGTCAGAGAAGTCACCGTGAGCTTTTATAGCAGCCACTTGTTATATTTGGGGACAAGGTATGAAATAGAAAACACTTTAACTATGATAGTATCAGAAACCTGACTGTTTAGGCTTCTTAAATTATTCCCTTTCTTTCATAGTTAGCAGAGTCATTTGGAAAGCCTGCTAGAGTTAAGAGTGTCCAAGAATAATTTTCAAAAAGTTAAAAACATAGCTCTCTCTCTCTCTCTCTCTCTCTCTCTCTCTCTCTCACACACACACACACACACACACACACACACACACACACACACACACACACAGTGAGCCCTTTCATGTAGTTAGTTCACTAAGAGAACCAGCGTAAGGACAAAGCTAGTTCAAGGCTGAAGCGTATTCTCAGAGAAAAGAGGAACGCTGAAACCAGACGTCTGTGAGAGACAGGACAGGTTAATGTCCTTGGCAATCACACTTCAACCTTCGGGCTCTTCTTTCCTGCCAGGCAGAAACCATTTACATCTTTACCGGGAAAAAGTCATTGGCAAATGTATGTCTCTTTTATACATTAAGTGTAGCTTCATCGAGCCTGGCCTAATCAGTTGTAAACGAGGTCAAAGTTACATCCCTTAAAGATCAGATGACTTGTCTTGAGGTTGTTGCAGACTCAGTCATGTGGTGTCAAAAGGACACGCAGTAATCTTTTTGCTGAATTTCCAAACTGGGCATAATTTTTCTTCACAAAGGGAAACCAGGGCGTAGACCATTGTCCTCATGTAGGTCAGAGAACTAGAGCAGGAGCAGCATCTTGGAGCAGCTGCGATGGGGTTGAAGGGCTCTTGGAAAGGAAGCACAGAGGCGATAACAAGCTCCAGGAAGACAAGGGAACGCCCGCTCAGCCCTCCCCTCCCGGGGATTCTTCCTTTACTTCTGAAGCCAGACCTTTCTGTTACTGATCATAGAAAGGCACTGCTGGTCCCTCATATCCACCAGATTTCACTTGGGGACTCTCAATCTAACACTGGGCTCAAAAATTTATGAGGAACCCAACCGGGGCCTGGGATTGAACCTGGCCCTGGACTGGGAATCGAACCCGAGACCCTTTGGTGTGTGGGCAGACGCTCTAACCACTGAGTCACACTGGCCAGGGCATTTTTATACCAAGATCATGTGTTACTTTTTCAATGGAAAAAAACTGAAAACCAATGGTTCAAAAACACCATCACCATAACATTAATAGCAGCTCAGTATGTAAGTGGACAACTTCCAGGCACTGTCTTTGGAGTTGAATCAGCCACTGATACATTTCAGCTGATAAAAGGCTTGGCTTCAAAAGGTAGAGCCAGAGGCACATTGTGGGCAGAATCTGGTCCCATTAATTCATCCCCAAGCATAGGTTTAATTGAGTCTCCTGATTTGCTGTAACTACTGGGATAATCTATTATTTATGGCTGGTGTCCATTCTGACTGGGCCAGTGTTCTTTCGGATTGTTTTGTGTCCGTGATGGACCAGTTGTTAAATATTTTGAATATCATTCTGACCTGTCCTACTCAACATGGCTTTTCCCTAGCACTTCAAGTGGCTTCAACTGTCTGAATATATCCTCCACTCCTGGTTTCTGACCTTGTCTCCTGATAGTGAATACTATTTAGGATGTATTTGGCAGCAGATAATAAAATATCAACTAAAATAGGTTCAACACTACAGACTTAATTATTTTATATACCAGGTCTGACAGTGGGCAGTTTCAGGGTGAATTTGGTGGCTCAAGGATGTCACGGAAGACCTGGAGGCTTCTCCTTTTTTCGTTCTGCCATCTCAGCAAGTTGGCAGTGTCTCCCCTCTTGGTCACAAGATAGCTGCTGTAGTACCAAGTATTGACATCATAGAACAGCATCTGACCCTGAAGGTGAACGAGGATATAGAGGGTTTTTTTGGCCTCTTGTGAGTCTCTGTCTCTCTTGTTTTTAACCAAAGAGTAAAATGTTCCCTAAAAACCACCAGTGGACTTCCACATGTTTTATTGGCCAGAACTCAGTCATGTACATACCCATAGGCCAATTACTGACAAAGAGGAAGAGCTTTGGACCAATTAGAATTAATCTTCTTCAATTGGACGTAGACCCTGACTCAAATCAGATTAACAAGAAAGAAGAGGAACTGGCAGGCGAGTAAGCACTTAGCTGTAACTGCTACCCATAGCTCTTTAGCTGGTGCTCTTGGTAGGTTAGAATTCTATCAGTAGTCTGTTTCTCCTTTTTCTTGTTTGAAAATAATGTCTATATGTTTCTTATTATAAAAGCCATGTATGCTGTTTGCTCAAGGGGTAGAATATAGAATACATACAAAAAATAAAAATCAATACATGAGGGTATTCCATAAAGTTGGGACTGTATTACATATAATCTAGGTTAGTAGCCTATCTATTTTCACTTAACATTTTATGATGAACTTGCTGTTTCCCTCTTGGACCCAGCTCCTCTTCACACACGTCCAAAGGAAAGAAAAGGAAGCACAGACTATATCATGGGTCTCCATGAAATAATCAATGAGATAAACCTCACTTTGATTTGGGAAGGCCCTGATTTCCTACCTCCTAACTGCTCTCTGCATCTTAGCACTCTCCTCTGACGAGCTCCCTCTCAGACTCCCAGGATATCAGGACACCTGGGTTGAGAGTCTGGAGTTGGGGTTGGAGTGGGGGTGGGGAAAGGACATGTATGAATGCATTCTTCTCCAGACTGATTAGGACTTGGACTTGACACTGGGAGTAATCTCGCCCTCTCGGAGAGTCCCAGCCTCACCCTTTCAGGCCTCAACAGGACACAATATCTCGATATGATCTGATAGCACCAACTGTTGTGCAAGGAATAAACACACCTGGTGTTGCTGAGAGGTGGTAATCTCTGTCTGCACAGAGCAGTGCTTATACCTTCATCCTGCATGTCATTACGTTGGCTATAGGGGGCGTGCACAGGGAACCTCTCCTGCCCAGCTGGACTTTGGGAGCTCCAGATGGGGAGCCATTTGTTCCTAACAGACGTTTTGTGATTACTCAATGTGTTCACCTCAGGCAGCCGTTTGCAAAAACATTGTCTACAATGGTGCTATGGAGTATCTGTTATTATACTTGTAACTTTGGTCATGGTGTAGGCAGAGAAGAATGCCTATTGTCAATAGGGCTTAGAGCTACTCTCTGGGAACAGTGGGCCCCAAAGCTCGGACTGAAAGGGAAAACAGATAAAAGAGGGTCCTTCCTCCCAATTCTATCCAGCCAGGCCACGAAACTTGAATGAGGACCCACCTGGCAGCATGTGGCAGATTGTGTTTTCCAAGGATGCCCACAGTACCTCCTATCCCACATGCTCTCTGCAACGTCACCTTGTCATGCCTTCCTTAAGAAGTGGGTCTTGCCCTGGCTGGTTTGGCTCAGTGGCTAGAGCGTCGGCCTGTGAACTGAAGGGTCCCTGGTTTGATTCCGGCCAAGGGCACATGCCTGGGTTGTAGGCTCAATCACCAGTAGGGGGCGTGCAGGAGGCAGCCAATCAATGGTTCTCTCTCATCATTGATATTTCTATCTCTCTTTCTCCTTCTCCCTTCCTCTCTGAAATCAACAAAGATATATTTAAAAAAGAAAGAATTCAACAATAAAGAACTGTTAAAAAAAAAAGAATAAGAAGAAAAAGAAGTGGGTCTAAATCTCCTCCCCTGGACTCTGGCTGGCTTTGGTAACTCCCGTGTAATGTTGCCAAGTTTAGCAAATAAAACTACAGGGTGCCCAGTTAAATCTGAATTTCAGATAAGTAAAGAACAATTAAAAAATATATAAGTATGTTCCACAAAATATTTGTATGTTACCTGGCAACCCTACTCTCATGTACCTGATAGAATGTGACAGAAGGGACGCATGTGACTTCCATGGCCTGGCTAGAGGAAGCCTTGCAGCTTCTGCCTTGGTCTCTTAGAATACCTGCTCTGTGGATGCGGCCCCTCAGGACACACCCTCTTGGAAACCAGCAGTCATGCTGTGAGAAGCCCAAGCCTCTCCTAGCTGATCCACTCAAAGATCCCAGGCCTGTGAATGAAGAGCCTCCGATGGGGCCTCCCACAGAACTATGATGATGGAAATGTCCTCTATCTGACTGTCCATCATAGAAGCCACTAGTTACATATGGCCATTGAGTCTTAAAATGTGGCTAATGCCACCAGGTAACTGAATTCTTAATTTTATTTAATGCTAATTAATTTAAATGAACATGTAAATAGCCACATGTAGCTACTATATTGGACACTGCAGTTCTAGATGATTCAGTACCAGCCCTTGGAGTCACCCCTACCTGTTCGAGTCTTCCTAGAGGAGGCCCCAGGCAAGATGGTGCAGAGAAAAGGCACCCCAACATGCCCTCTCCAAATCCTAACCCACAGAATCCGGAAGCATAATAAAGGTTGTTTTCTGTTGATACATATGGGGTGGATGGTTATGCGGCAAGAAGAGACTCTAGCAGAGGGTTCCAAACCCAAAGGCCCAGTGCCAGGAAGTAAGTCAGTGAAGAGAACAGCCTCCAGGGACAGTAGCCAAGGCCCATGAAGAGGGCAGAGGGTCAGCAGTCTGCAGTTAGAGTGTCCCCAGTTCCTGGTGTCCCAGAAAGGACTCAGGCCTGGCAGGTAGAGATCTGCTGCTGTCCAGGCTCTGCCTCTTACCAGCAGCGACACCTCAAGTCACTTTTAACTTTGAGCCTCACTTGCTTAATCTGTAAAGTGGGACTAAAATGACCTACCCAGATTGGCTTAGTGCGTTGTGGGAGGGTCAGGTGAGCCTGTGGAATGAGGGCACACTGTTTGTTCCTCCCACCGGAAGCTGTTTCTTAGAACTTGCTCAGTCCTCTGCTCTGCAACAGCTTTGCAAACTGACTACAGCAGCTCTCATTTCACTTCCAGGAACTCTGCCATCTTAGGAGCCAAATTCTTATTAAACACAGGCTGGTCTTGAATTGAGTTGCTCTAAAAAGTTATCAATTGCACCAGAAAAGTCAACATTTTGGGGCACAATTTAGATGAAATCTCACTGTTAAAGGAAACCTTATTGTTTTTCTAAGTATCCTGTGGGGCTCAGTGTCGGTGGGGGCCTTTAGCTCTGAGTTGCACACTTTGCTAAAGCTGATTTCCCATGGTGATCATCCAGGTAGACTTGGGGTGGAAGGCCCCGCTTGCCTGAATGGACGTGCTCCAGGGCCTGGGCCTCGGAGAGCGGGCTCTCAAGGCTCTCTCAGATGTAGGGGACATGGAATTCTGGCCAACAAGGAGCAGCCAGCTTGTACATGATTTCTAGCAAAGAGCATGTGACAAGTGTATAGTCAATGCACCCTAAACCTTGGGAAGGGAGGTTGCAGCAGTTTAGGAGAAGGATGGGCCTGGTCCCATGTCCTGAGTGGAAACAGCAGAGACTTTGGAGTGAGGCAGCTGTGGGTTTGAATCTTGGCTCTATCACTGAAGGATCAATGATCTCTGAGACTCATTTTATCTGGGAAAGGGGTGTAATACCTACCTCCCAGGGTGTTGTGAAGAGTACACTAGGATACAGACATTTAGTCAATATTGAAATTAATATCAAAATATACAATAAGTAATAAAATAAATCCAATAGGGTTGTGGGGCTTTAGAAAATGAAATGTGGCAACTTAGCAGCAAATTGACTTGGTGCCAAAGGAAAAGATAGGCAGCAGAGGTAGCTAGAAATCAAGCAGGAATGTGGTACCACTTTCCCACCTACACAGATGAGAGTGAGTCGAAGTGCCTAGTGTTGGAGAAGATTTCAGGGCTTGGATTCCCTCACCTTTCTGGGTGGGCAGGTAAATCACACAAACTTCTGGGTGGCAAGTTAATAATTTCTCAACATATTAAAAAATCTAGCAGTCTTCCTTCTTGAAATTTATCTTAAAAGAATAATTAGAAATGTTAAGTCAAGAGGTATATTCAAGGGTGCTGTTGGTAAATAATAAAAAAACTGGCAACAGCCTAAATATCTCACATTAAGAGACAATGTATAAAAGTGGATCTGTATTTATTGACATGAGCAGATATTAAAAAATGTTATGTGACAAATACATGTTAACAAATAATGTAAATATTGTGGTGTCTTTTTTTAAAAAGTACCTATATATGCACTATAAGCCCGGAATGCATATATATGGTAGGTTGATAGGATGTGTGTGTGTTTTTAAATGTGCATACATTGCGTTTATTAGGATGTGCTTTTGACTGAGATATAATTCACATATCATAAACTTTACCATTCACTTATAAACATCTACCATCATAAAAATACGAGTCAGTGGTTTTTAGTAGATTCACAGAGTTAATTGTGTAACCATCACCAGTACCTAATTCCAGAACACTTTTATTACCTGCAAAAGAAACCTCATATCTATTAGCAGTCACTCTGCTCCCCAGCCCTCAGCAACCACTACCCTTTTCTGTCTCTATGGATTTGCCCATTCTGGACATTTTATATAAATGGAATCATACAATATGTGGCCTTTTGTGTCTGGCTCCTTTTAGCCTGCTATCTTCAAGGGTCAGCCGCATTGCAGCGTGTGTCAGTACTTCATTCCTTCTGAACTGACGAATAACATTATGTTGTGTGGATACACCACATTTTGTTTATCCATTATTCAGTTGGTGGACAGTTGGGTTGTTCTTGCTTTTGGCTATCATGAATAAGCCTGGGATGAATATTTGAGTACCATTTTTGTGCAAGCATATATTTTTAATTCTTTTGGGTGTATACTTTGGAGTGGAATTGCTGGATCATATGGTAATTTTGTATTTAAATTTTTGAGTAACCACCAAACTGGCTTCCACAGCAGTTTCACCATTCACATTCCCACCAGCAACGTATGAGCTTTTTCACTTCTCCACATTTTCGCCAACACTTGTTTTTTCTGTTTTTTTTTTGTTGTTGTTGTTTTGTTTTGTTAATAACCATTCTAATGGGTGTGAAGTTGTATCTCACTGTGGCTTTGAATTGTACTCCCCTAATGACTAATGATGTTGAGCATCTTTCCATGTGCTTATTGGTTATTTATATATCTTCTTTGAGAAATCTCTGTTCAAATCCTGTGCCAGTTGGTGGAATTTTGGTTGCTTTCTTTTTGTTTTCCCACATTTCTGACTTGTGTGCAATGACAAGAGTTGCTGTGTAATAATGAATGAAAGAGTCAGGATAAAGGCTGGATGTGGCCGCACAGTAGACCCTTCCGGAGCCCCTCGAAGGCAGAGGCACTGACCTGGGCCTCACTCCCCGCAGGATTTATCCCACTTGGCCAGGTGTGACTGTCCCGGAGGAGTAGAGGCCCCTCTGGCCTTGGCTGAGGGGCACATTCCAGGAAGAAGACTATAATCGGAGGTGGGTCCTGATTATAGAGACAATTTAGAGTCTGACGGAGGGTTCTGGTAGCAGGGGGAACAGAGTCAGGTCTAGGAGCCTCTCAGTGGCTGGACTGGGCACAGCCGTGGAGGAGAGGTTGTCCTGAGGCTCAGGGTCCCTGTCCCAACTGTGCAGAGCTCTGGCCTAATGTGGGCCTGATGTGGGCCACGCTCTCCACAACAGGGAAGGCGTCCTTCCTTCCGGTAGAATTCACGTTTTGAAGACGTCCCCACAGTAATTCTATTAATTTTACCTGCACCGGTTTCCCCTCCTTTTCCGATGTGATCTGGCCTACGCTGATTTGGCCATTAAGCAATCAATCCTCAGGTTCTTTTGGTTAGTTTGGGATCCTTAAGGTCACATGAACCTCCTATTGATGTGTGCTCCACTGAAAGCAAGCCTGGGACCAAAGGCCACCTAATACATGAATGCTTTGCAGTGAAAAGTCACAAAAATGGCGCTACAGCCTATCCGAAGTCTTGCTCTCTGTCCCGAGAACCCACCCGGCCCCTTTACTGAAAGGTCCTCTCTGCGGTGATGTCACACTCTCTGAGCTGCAGTGTCAGCTAACCTTGTGGTTGAGGCCTTTCAGGGAAGTGGGTGGACTCAGGACTATGCCTCAAATGCTTAAGGAAGGTTTTAGACCACAGAGGCCTGCCCGATAGACCCTTATCAGTCCTTCCTGCAGCCTGCACCACTTCTTAGTCAACTGCTGTATCTTGACTATGACTACGACATGACTTGATATGACGCGATATCATGCATATCATGAAAACGCATTTCTAACTTCCCATAGGCCAATTAACAAACCCTCTGATGTAGGTAATGATAGCATTTTTGAACTGCTAAATAATCACCTCTGGAGTGTTAGTCACAATGAGGGAGTTTCAAATGTTAACTAATCACCCGAGGTGTGTTAAAAGTAAGTAACGAAACTTGCAAAAGAAAACAGGATAAATTCATAAACTTATGGTAGGCAAAACTTTACTTGACAGAACACACAAAAAAGCACAACCAAAAAACTTTTTTTTTGACAAATTGAAATTCATGATAATAAACAATGTCCCAGAAAAGCATCTGGTCTTTGGAAAATACCATTAAAAAAATGAAAAGCAAATCAAAGATTGGAAGAAAATATTTGCAATGCATACAGGGGTAGGCAAAAATAGGCTTACAGTTGTGAGTATGCAAAGCAGAATTTATTCATATATTTTATTAATTATTATTGTCTTGAAATATATTTTCATTGATTTCAGAGAGGAAGAGAGAGAGAGAGAGAGAGAAGAGAACCATCAATCGCCTACCTCCTGCATGCCCCACAATGGGGGTTGAGTCTGCAACCGGGCATGTGACCTAACCAGGAATCGAACTGTCACCTTCTGATTCATAGGTCGATGCTCAACCACTGAGCCACACCAGGCAAACTAATTATTGTATTTATTTGTATTACAACTGTAAACGTATTTTTGCCCACCCTATATATCTGACCAAGGACTTGTATTCAGAATATGTAATGGATGCTTACAATCCAGGAATAAGGGAAACAACCCAATTTTAAAAAAATCTTCAATAGGGTGAAAGGTATATTGGAACTCTGTATTATCTTTACAACTTTTCTGTAAATCTGAAGTTATTGCAAAATAAAGGCACATGTTAAGTGCTGCGGTAGGAATATAAGAGTATAAGCTCTGTTTCCTGTCTCTGGAAGCTGACAATATCGGAGAGGTGAAATTTTTTTCAAAATCCCCAAAGTGTAAGGAATGACAAATCAAATCTCATCTGGCTCCTGCCCACTAGGGCAGGAAAGACAGTCAGTCTGGCACTTGGGTTGGTAGGAAAGACAGTCTGGCACTTGTTAGGGTTTCCCCCTTCCTCTCCATTCCATCCCTCTCCCCCAAGCTCCCACCCAGCTGTGGCTGTGCATAGGCAGCCCCGGCTTGCATAGGCCTGGGAAGAGTTTCCACCGTCAGTCCAGCATTGGCTGTTCCTCCAAGTGCCCTTTGTCCACTGCCCTCCTGGTCTCTCCCAGGCTCATGGCTCCTCTTCTAAGCTGGGACACAGCTTTGTGGAGGTGCTCAGGCCACCACCCCTGGTGCCACTGTTTCTCATCTTCAAGGTACCCCCACTCCTGGGTGTATCTCCCTGTGGGTCATCTACGTGAGGGTGTACGGCTCATTCCCCCTTCCTTTCTGCACTTCGGGAGGATGCCCTCTCTAGCTGCCTATATCCCCTCACCATATCCTCCCACCAGCTCTTTAGCTACTTGATAAACATAAAGGCTAACACTCTGGGCAAGGGAAACCCAAACTCCCAGGACTCAAGCCCTGGTTATCCATTAGGAGGATGGGGAATACTTTTGTGTGTTTTTTTCCTTCATTATGAGCCTACAGTCCAGAAAACAAGGGACAGTGAGCTTCTCAGCCTGGTTGTTCTGTAACACGGCTGCAGAAGCCTGTTTCTAAAAAAAGAGAGAGAGCAGGGGAAAGTGCTAGAGGTCTGGTGGGAGTGAGATAGCCCCAGAGGGTGGTTAGTACATGTCAGTTGAGTGTGGTGGCCTTGTAAGGGCGGGGCCAGCGGCAGGCAGCCTGAGCTCCGGAAACAGACAACACCTCAGTGTGCTGGCACTGTGCCCGGCCTGTCTGTGGTCACCATCTTGCCAGCTAAAAGTGTGTGGTCACCGGAGAAAGGGAACGGGGTTGGGTGGCAGAGCCAATGGTTTCAGTAAGTGTGAGCCCAAAGAAATCCTGGCTTTGGGGCCTTAGAGGGAAGTGGCAGTAGCAGAG
The DNA here is from genome assembly GCF_000147115.1 of Myotis lucifugus. Classification (NCBI taxonomy): domain Eukaryota; kingdom Metazoa; phylum Chordata; class Mammalia; order Chiroptera; family Vespertilionidae; genus Myotis; species Myotis lucifugus. Next base: position 2,293,409 of record NW_005871054.1, on the reverse strand, counting down.
AATCAGAAAGTTGGCCCATAATTCAGAATCAGAAGAGGGAAGGCACCAAACCCCACCCAGCCTCTGGCCACAAGTGAGTGTAACAGGGAACCCGGTCTATTTCTTGTTGTGTGTAGTCTGTCCACCCACAGCCCCCAGGATTTCTAAGAAATGCTTAGCCTGTATTTTTTGGTTCTCCTGGGAGCCAGATGTATAATATTTGTGGCTACATCTTTAACTTGAAAATGCAAAAACATCCTTCCAGCTGCATCCTCCTTTTCCTTCCAGGGAAAGAATAATGCGGGGGGAGGGGGGGGGGGCTTGGTTCTGAAATCAAATAGAGAGAGCTTTTGTTTCTGAAGATTAGGAAAAAATTGTCAAAGAGCCAAGGCCTCATCTCTAAACAGAAAACGTGAAATGGGCTGAGTCCTGCTTAATAATTCAGGGACCAAGCTGAGCCAACCAGAAGCTGGAGAGAATGATCAGATATACCTACACCCTTCTCTTTTTATCAGCTTGCAAATGTCCTGGTTGGCACCTGGTTGGAGAGAAGCAGTTAGTGACAAATGGAGCTAAACTATTCATTCATTCACTCATTTAATAAAATTCTCACGATTGCATGTACAAGGTGGACCAGCTAGGAGCTAAGGATACACAGCAGCACAAGTCTGTCTGCCCCTGGGCCTTGGAACTCTGCCACAGTTCTCAAACTTTAATGTACTTCAGACTCCCCTGGATAGCTTGTTAAAACACAGATTGCTGGGCCCCATCCCCAGAATTTCCAATTCAGTAGGTCTAGATAGCCGGAGAAACTGCATTCCCAACAAGTTACCATGCAAAGCTGATGCTGCTGATCCTGGGGTCACCCTTTGACAACCACTGGGCTATTTCACCCAAACATTTTGACCTCTTGGCACAACATGGTTTGCTCGGGTAGACTGGAGGAAATTTGGAGGAGCCCTGGACCAGGTTGTTAAAACCCGAGGTTACCTGCCCGAGAGCTGTGGCCATCCCAGACCCCACCCGGTGATGGGAATCAATGTATTAAGGCACACTGACCTTTAGGGAGACCATCCAAAGGCCTTGGAACTGACCTGAGATAGGAGGGAGTATAGCTTTTAAAAATATATATATATTTTTATTGATTTCAGAGAGGACAGGAGAGGGAGAGAGAGATAGAGAGAGAATCATTGGTCAGCTGCCTCCTGCATACTCCACTCTAGGGATAGAACCTGATCGGGAATTGAACTGTGACCTCCTGGTTCATAGGTCGATGCTCAACCACTGAGCCACGCCGGCCGGGTGGGAGTGCAGCTTTGAGAGATCTTACGTTGACTTCCCTTTGGACATTTAGGCTTCATTTTACCACCAGCCTAGTGCAAGCCTATAGTTCTGGGCGCCCGAGTCTGGGGTGGGTTACAAGGTGGCCTTCCGCAGTTGTCCTCCCTTCACCTGGAGCCTCTGCTGCTCACTTCCTGTCATGTTCTTAACAACCCTAAGCAGCTCCTTCTCTTCCATGCTCGCGGGTGTTGCAGGCAGGTGAGCTGTCAGTTGGGCCCTTGTAACACGGAAGTCGGATGGAGCTCCATGGAACCCTACTGCCGCTGAGGCAAGTGTGCCGCCATGAGTAAGGGCAGGGAGGAGGGGGTGGGTGGGTGACATAATCCTTAGCACCAGGAGCCTTTACAATGCATTGGAGGAGGGCATGCTGGGCAGAGGAATAGCTGGCCCAAGGCTGGATGCAGACCCATAGGCCAAGTGACCGATCATCTTGTAAGTCAAAGTATTTATTTTCTAACAGCTTTATTGAGATGTAACTCACAGCCCATATATGCACCCCTCTAAAGGGTACAATTCAGTGGGTTTTAGTGTATTCACAGAGTTGTGCACACGTCTTCACAATCAACTTTACCACATTTTCATCATTTCAAAAGGAACCCCGTACCCTTCAAATTTCCACCCTTCCCAGCCCTCCCCCAGTCTGAGGCCACTGCCAACCTACTTTCTGTCTCTGTTCTTGACATTTCATATTAATGAAATCGTACTCTACGTGGTCTTTCGTGACGGGCTTCAAAAGTACTTTTGACAGGGAAATGTGACAACCTACATTTGGGTCCAAACTGTGATTGGTAGAAACCCCAGGTGAAGGGAGTTCATGAAGGAAGAGTTGCTTCACTCTGGAGCCTCCATTATCTTCGGGTGCTAACTCCCACCTCACAAGGCCATGGTGAGGATGTGAAGGGCCGGCCCAGGCCTGGAACCCAGCTATGGAGCAGCCTCGGATCAAAGCAAGGTTATTATGAGTCAGTGGCATCCTGTGGCTTTTTAAAAGTTCAGCTGTGAACTAGGGTTGTATAAGAGGTATTTTCCTTGCCTCTCATCCAGGCGGTTCTGAGTGGGTGCCAAAGCCAGCAGAGCTGAGCTCGAGGCTCTTCCTCACCAAAGTGGTACAGAAACTTTCAGCCCCTTCGAGATGGCTCCTGCTGCCCAAGAGCGAGGAGACTTTCTGGGGTCCTCTAGGGACCGCTGTCTCCTCTGAATTCCCAGACTCCTTCTCCCCCGGTTTCTCTGAAGGTCGTGCCAGGACCTCCGCTGGTGGCTACACGTGGCAAGGTAGAGGCTTCTTACCTGTTCCACGTGAGCTGGTTGTCTTTGTGGCTGCGATAGCAACAGCCCCATTTCAGCTCCCTGTGAAAAGGGCCACTATTAGAAATCCTCTCCTTGTGCTGCGTTCAGACCCGTGCTTGTCCCCTGTAGGGCACCCTGGGAGGCCAGAACGGGTCAGCAGGCCAGAGCGGGTCAGCAATGACCTCCACCCAAGCCTTTGGGGAAGGGGGGGGGGGGCTCTTTCAGTGGCTACTTTTCCTGACTCAGGACAGTGACAGGAATGCCAGGAACCAGGCCTCCCTTTTGTCCATCCCAGAGGGAATGCTCCTCAGGTCATAGAGCCATCACCCTCCTCACCCCCTCCATCGAATCTGTGGTCTGGGGGTTTTCTTGACAGTTACAGAACGGAATCTGGGGTCATGAGGGAGGGATGTGGCTGGAGTCCTGCAGGTCTGGGAATGGAGGCAGCTGGGTATCCTTAAGGGTGGGGTGGGGTGGGCGGGGAGGGGAGGAGGAGCTGTGGAGAAGGTCAAGGAGGAGGGAGGGTAACGAGAACTTTCCTTCTGGAACTATGTCCAGTGAGGTGTGAATCTAGCATCCCAAGGGAGGGGTTGAGTGGCTGCCAGGGAACAGTAACCAGAGCTATGGACAGCACCGCCCTTCCCCGGTGCCCTGGCGGCTGCTGTCTGAGATGAAGCGGAAGGTTAGTCAGGACTCCCTGGGCTGCTGGGTGGAGCAGAGCAGGATCTTTTCAGTGGAGGCCTGAAACCTATTCCCATCCCCATCAGCTAGGTGTACGGGAAGGCACCCAGGGAAACAGAAACCGAGCCTCAGCTGCTGGCCGGGGGCCCACGTGGCTGAGAGGCCTGAATTATTAAGCCCTGGGAGAGCGGCTGGCTGGCACCCATGCCAAGGGGAAACCAATCGCCCGACAGGTGCTCACTTCACAATCACCCAGCGGGTGAAGAATTCAGCTGCTTCCAGTTCTGGGCCCCCAGTGTGACCAGAACTGTAAACAGGGCATCTGACTGGCCTTGGAGGGACCCGGCCAGGCTGTCCCTGCCTCCCCAGCCGGATTTCTCAGGCCCTTTGTTTACAGGCTGTGGCGCTCTGGGCTCTGAGCTCCCTTGCGGCACACATTTTCTGCATTCCTCTTCCCGCAGAGCGGTGGCTGTGCTTCTCCCCTCTCTACAAAGGAAGCCCTTGCAGCAGTTGCATGGGGCCCCTCACCCAGGGCTGCAGCCCAGGGGCCACAGCTCCCAGAGCCTCCAGTTTCATGGGGCCCATCACCCAGAGCCGCCCACACTCAGAAGTCAGCCTGCAGCTGGCTGGCAAGCCGCCCCTCCCCTTCAGACGGAGGTGTCCAGAGAAGGCCAGACCCACCCCACAACTTCTTGGAGCTTCCTCTGGAGTTCCCCTCTGAGCAGATAGTGTGTCCCATAAGGTCCCATTTCCAGTCCCTGGAAAAGAAAGGCGAAGGGACCCACCCGAAGTTGTGGAGGTCAGAATGGTGCCTGTGAAAGCTGGAGGGACAGATGCCAGGCCCCCGCCAGCACCTTTCTGCAGTGGGTCTAACATCCTGGGCTACCAAAGAGCCTGGCGGGCCCCAGGGGGGTGGAGGTGGTTTGTGGAGCCAGACACCCCTCCCTGGTTTTCTTTCTTGCAGCCCTTTCTCTAGATGCCCAGGTTCCTGAGAACTCCCAATACCCTACCAGCATGAGGACCCGCTAGCTTCCTCTGCACAAGAGGCCCCTGGGGCCCCTCACTCTGTGACAGCGCTGCTCTCTATTTCCTCCCCGGCCTGGTGCTGGGCCTCACATCCCCCTGCTTCCCTGCATCGGGACAGTTAAGAAACGTTGTCCAAGACTTGGAACCGGGGCACAGGGATCCCTGCAAGCCCTAGAGTCACGCTGGGCTGGACATTGTCCAGCAGACCTGGCCTGGGGAAGTACCTGGTTTTCTAGGAGTGTGTACCTTGGTCTAACTTTCGGTTTACTATTGATTAGGGTATTGTACGACTTCATATGGGAAGTGTAGAAAGCTGGTGGCAATGCAGGATTGAGGTGTCGTCGTGCAAATATAAATATTTTAGTCAGAAGGCTCAGTTTTATGTTATATGATATAATTTAGCAATTATTTCAATATTCTTTTTTCCCTCATTTATTTTCTTTTTCTCCCCCCCCCAACCCCCATTTATTTTAGATACTTAAGTATCTCCTGTACTTTTTGAACTTGCTTTACCATCCTGCTGGTTCTCTCATGAATTAACTGAAATATATTTTTGATGCACATGCAGTGTACACTTGTGTGAAAGCCACGTTTTAAAATTATAATTTAAAAAATGAACATATAGGATGATGGACTTCTTCTTCATATACTGTTCTATAAATTTTAACTCATATAAAGGCTTGTGCAACCCACTAGTACAGCCAGGATATAGAACAGTTTCATCACCCCGGAAAACTCCCTTGTGCCAGACCTGCAGATGCAGTTTTTTGACTTTGTGTGTATTAAAAAGGACACACATTATAAAACTTACCATGTTAACCATCTTTAAGGTGTAGTTCAGTAGTGCTAAAAATCTATGAATTGTTTTGAGACAGATCTCTAGGACTTTTGCATCTCATAGAACTGAAACTCTATACCCATTAAACAACTACTCCCCTTTGCCTCCTCCCCCAGCACCTGGTTGGCAACCACCATTCCAACTTCCTATGTCTATGAATGTGACTACTTTAGATATATCACAGAAGTGGAGTCATACAGTAGTTGTCTTTTTGTGACTGGCTTAGCATAATGCCCTCAAGCTTCATCCATTAGTGCTGTCTTTGACTTTTTGAAAATTATTCTTTTCAGGAAAACGCAGAAGGATGTCAGTGATTAGGGTGCTGCTGGTCTGCCTGTCTTTCCCAGTCCCCCAGCCTGTGGTTGAGTCCCTATCTGTCCCCTAGGGAAGGGTTTGGGGGTCTCAGAATTAATCAAGAAGGTGCTTTGAGGACATCTGGGGGTGTGGGTAGTGAGGTTAACTCCAAAAGGGTAAATAATTGAGCTGAGCATGGGCACCCAAGCCAGATGTCCTATGAGCTCCTTACTTCAGACAAAGGCAGGGGATAAAAGAGCCCTCGCCCTTGGCATTTGCACAAGGGTCTCCTCAACAACGAGCATTGGGAACCTGGCCTGTAGGAAGAGCTCTGCAAACTTGAGGGGGGTGAGCCAGTGCATAGAAACAGCAGGGCCAGCCACAGGGGATGGGAACCCCTAAATAATTTACTTGGCCCTCTAAAATATAGTCAGACATATTCTCTCCCACACACCCCATCTCTCTCTCTCTCTCTCTCTCTCTCTCTCTCTCATCCTGTTGGGAGGTGGACCCTTTCAGAGCAGGCTAGGATTGGGCTGCCGAGGGTAGGGTACGTATGACACGTCACAGGCATGTGGCAGAGGCTCCTGAGACCACAGTTGTATGCAAGGGGAGGGATGCGTGTTGGCATGCACAAATGGAATTTCAGGTATCTGCTTTGTGTGAGAACCTGCTGGGAGTACTGGAAGAAATGGAAAGAACTTTAAGGATTAACAGCTGGACTTTAGGAAAGCAGGTTTACAGCTCTAGGGGGGTGGAAGGGGAGAGACAAAGGTGACCTTGACCCCTAAAGAGTATGCGCCTGGGTGGGCAACATGTTCACTCCAACATAGAAGGCTGTGGTTGGAAATTGGTGGGGAGGAGTCTCTTGAATGCTCCCCTGAGTGGTTGATGGTAGCTGATGGTTGATGACTTTTGACCCAGCCGGGGATAAAGAAAGGAGAGTGTAGTAGAAAGTAATTCCCATCTGCCTCAGAGGAGAACTGTCTGGAACCCGCAGGCCTCCAGCTGGCAGGGGCCACGTCAGCCCCCCCCTCCCCCCCCAAACAGCAATCTCTAGGCCCATTCACTCCACACAGAGAGGAGGAAGTTTCTCTCTCCCTCAGCTTATAAGGCACTCTTCCCTGCCTCCCACAGGATGACTGACAGTGAGAACACCCCTTTCTGTTAGGGACGTCACCTCGTCGCCACCCACCTACCAAAATGTGTGGCCTGATCCCCTCGACTCAGACAAGATAACCATGAAAGTCTCCAGTCTGCATTTCAGTCTCAGAGCCACAGGCCAGTCTAAACAGCACCTTCCTTTGCCCAGTGCATCGTCACAGCCTTTCTTCCGGCCGGGGGTAGGGAGCCGGTCAGGTCTGTCATCACCGAGTCGCCGCATCTCCCATGAACAAACGTTGGGCAACCCAATATCCACATCTCCCAGGAGCCAATGATTATTTTCAGCCTCAGAGCAGCCTCAAACCAGATTTAAGAAAAGAAAATACCTAAGCCACGTGTCTAACTTGTTTGTGGGCAGCTCTGCCCATACACCCAATTAGTGTTCCCAAACAGAGATCAGAAGCATCATATTTGGACTTCTTCAAGAAAAACGCTGGCGGCTTGCCTCGCATCTGGTTGAGTGCAAGTTCTGTTCGTCGTGGGTAAACTTGGCAACATCGAGAGTGAACCCTAATGTAAACGATGGGCTTTTTTGGTAATTATGATTCGTCAATGTACGTTCATCAGTTGTAGCAAATATACCAGTATGGCGGGAGATGTTGATAGTGGGGAAGGCGATGCATAAATGGGGCAGGGTGTATATGGGAACTCTCTGTACCTTCCCTTCATTTGTTCTGTGAACCTAACACAGCCCTATAGAAGCATTGAACAGACCGTCAAACCTCAGAGGGAAGGCAGCAGAGGGTTGGAGGGGGTGCGGTGTTAAAAGATCAACCAAAAGACTTGTATGCATCACAGCATAACCAATGGACACAGACAATAGGGGGGGGGGGCGCGGTGAAGGCAAGTCCTGTGCTGCGAGGTGTGAGCAGGCTATGAGAGTTCAATGGAGTAGGGGGGGGGGGGGGGGGACATATGTAATACTTTTAACAACAAAAAAATTTTTTTAAAAAGCTCTAAAAAATGGTCTTAATTAAAAAAAATATTTTTTGAGTGCCTTGGTACCAGGCTCGACAGGAAAAGGTTTCAGAGACTATGACCGATGTAAGGCTGACTTCTGGAGGCCTCTCTGCAGGGAGGTGTGAATGCCAGCCAGACCCACGGCCCATTGGATATTCAGACTCAGCTCGTTTTAACCACTCAAGAAAGGGAGGAGCCATGGGTGACTCGAGGCCAATTACAGTTTCAATCCAGCTCCCCACCACCTCACCTGCTGTCATCTCTACAGTCATCACCTGCTGGGACAGGGGTGAGGGGGGGCTTGGCTAGGAGGACTCTTTTCTGTTCCTGCCTCGGAGAGGCTGCTACAGATGTTGCTGACCATTTTGTTTGGGGCAGAGAAGGAAGCCAAATAGGTGAGCCAG
>NW_005871054.1:2260992-2285335 GCF_000147115.1 Myotis lucifugus | reverse complement strand
AGCTTCAGGCCAGCTTGGGGCTCTGAATCTGGAATCAAGAGCCAGGACCGATGAAGTCAGGATTGGAAACTGTTCTTCCTCGCCAGAAAAACTGCCACTCCAGAGCGAGACGGGGAGTCATCTTTGGGCCTGAGCCTCTCTTTGCTCCTGCCTTTCTTGAGCGGTCAGAGTATTCTACAGCACAGACCTCAGATAGGTGAGAAAAGTGGCCGTCCAGTCAGACTGAGCTTGAAACAGCCAGACAGGAAGGGGAGAGCTGGAGCTCTGGGGCCTGATTTTCCAAAGAGGCGTGGTGGTGGGTGGGGTACGGGCCTGTCTGCAGAGAGGCCTCCGGAAGTCAGCTTATCTGGGGCATAGCCTCTGAAGCCCTTTCTTGTGAGCCTAGCACCAACTAGACTCAAATTCCGACAAACAGCATGACCTTTACTTAATAAAGGCTGGGGAAAGCCAGGGCAAGTGTTCCCACTTTGAGGTGCTTCACGAACGACGTGGCATCTTCTGTACCCGAGGATGACATGAGTAGCCCACTGTCACCTGAGTCATTTTTTCCAGGTGTGGTGAGGGGGAAGGCAGCCAGCTAATGTCACGGAAAAAGCCCTGGATTTCAGTCTCCATCAGAGGTTGGCTAGCCACACAGACCGCTGCTGTCGGCAGCCCCACCTCCGCACACTCACCTGTGATGTGGGAGGTGGAGAGGGGAGTGATCCATGCCTGGTGCTTCTCACCCAGAATGCATGCACTGACAGATGTGAGAGCACTTGAAAAAAAGCCATATGCCCCATGTGCCACTAATTCGACAAGCAGGCTGGGTGGAGAATATACACCGGACTTAGTGTTTAAGAACTCAGGTTGGATCTGAGCTACTTTTTAGTCATGCCAATTCAGGCAGGTTACTTAATGTCTCAAGGCCTCCGTTTCCTCGCCTGTGAAAATGGGTACAATCACCCTGTACCTAATTCCTTCGAGGGGTGGCTTAAATGAACTAGAGTACTCGAGAAGTGCTCTTGTCTGATACTGCCCGAGGGAAAGGCGTCTTATGTGGATTCATGGGTCAGGACACATCTTGGCCTCCACAAACCCACCCTCTCTGATCGCCCTGGCAACCTGGACCAAGGCTGCCAGCTTCCTGCTGGGGCTTTCCTGCCTGCTCTAAGTTTCAGTTTCCCCTCTCGACCTCAGCCCAAGGACGGAAGTATGGTGGGGGTACCTGGATTTCAAAAGCAGGGCCCTCTGGCATGGTTAGCCACACCTCTCCCTGCTTTGTGAAATAGAGAAGAGAGCCTGGTTGTGTATTTCACTCATTTTTCTGTTTTCTTTTCATGACTCATTTTTGTATTTCAGTTGCCTGTGCTGTCTTCAGGCAGGACCCAAGCGGGTCTGGGTGTCCCTATAACAGTGGAATTCATGCACTGGGTGTCCTCACAGGCAACTGTCACAGGTTACAATTTCTCCATCGGTGACCCACTCCTCCATGTCTGGGTCTCATGTGTAATGCAGAAGTCTTGGCTGTTGCCACAGTCTTCGGGAGCAAATTCAGGAACCGGCCTGGGAGGACTTTGTAACTTCCCTGAGAATTGCTATTTTTACCATCCGTTTTTTCTATAATCGTTCGTTGTGAAACTCATAAACCAAAAATGGCCTGTGTGCTTATCTATGGGGCAACTGAAAAAGAGAAGATCTTGAACTCCAGTCCCTTCCATACAAGCGGAGTTTCTAGATGGGTGGGTGGGGCAGCTGCCTGATGAAAAGGAGGCAAGTCTAGTCCTTGGGCTGCAAGGAAGCGAGAAGGCCTGGAGCCCTGATAGAGGACTGAGGGGGAGGGGGGAGAGGGGGTGTCTCTGAGACTGACCAGTAGGGATCTTATAAAAGACAGACAGCAATTGCCATGCTTATGTAGTTCTTGTAGGAATGGTCCCTGAGATTAGTTTGAGAGACCAGTGATCAGAGAGCTATCAATACTGACTGACTCCTCACAGGAGTGGTGGTGCTGTTCTATTGTCCCCATTTTACAGGTAAGGAAACCAAGGGGCAATAACTTGGGTTAGGAAGCTCAGATTCAAGTGGCTTTTAAAAAAATTTGAAGTGTAATTGACACACAATATTATATTGATTTCAGATGGACAGCTTCATCATCAAACATTTGTATGCCCCGCATAATGATCACCACACGCGCAGTCACCCTCTGCCACCGTCCAAAGTTAGTGTGCTATTGACTGCAGGTGAAGTGGCTTTTATTAAGTGTGCTGCATCCCAAGGACTGTCTCCTGCAGGCCTCACGGAGCTCAGGGGGGTGGGCTTTGGCATCTCCATTTTACAGGCGAGGCCCATGAAGTCCTGTGATACTGTGATTTATAATAAGAAATCTATATTTGATCTTCCTCCTAGTGGGTGGCACACAGCTCCTAAAACCCTTAGAATTTCCCGTGAGGAGAGACCCAGGAAGGTGTCTGTTTGGATTGCCCCTGAGATTGGGGGCTGGTTGCCAGAAGGATCAACCAGATGATTAGACGGTTGGAACTTTCAGTCCCAACCCCACGCCCCCCACCTCTGGGAAGGGGAGAGGGGCTGGAGGTCGAATCTATGGCCAAATAGCCAGTGCTTTAATCAATCCTGCCTATGTAATGACGCCTCCATAAAAACCAAAGGGCTGGGGTTGGGAGAGCTTCGGGTGTGAACATGTGGAGATTCAGGGAGGGACGTGTTTGGAGAGGGTGCCCTGTGCTCTTTCCCCATACCTTGCCCTGCGTATCTCTTCCATCTGGCTGTTCCTGAGTTATACCCTTTTATAATAAACCTGTGATCTAGGAAGTGGAATGTTTCGGCGTTTTGGAGACATTCTAGCAAATTAATCAAACCGAACGCGGTGGAACTGCTAATCTCTAGCTGATTGGTCAGAAGTGCAGGTGACAACCAGCACTTGCCACCGGCATCTGAAGTGAGGAAGGTGCAGTCTTGGGGGACTGAGCCTGGCCCCAGGTGGGTAGTATCAGAATTGAGTTGAATTGTAGGACAGCAGCTGGTGTCAGAGAATTGCTTGTTGGTGTGGGACATCCTTCCCACGCCTCCCCACCCGCCATACACACACACACACACACACACACACACACACACACACACTGGAATTGGTGACCAGAATCCTTTAGGTCCCCAGAAGGTAATGAGCCCAGAATGCGAGTGCATCTATCTGTGTGTCGTCTGACCCTCTGCACCATGCTGCCACTGAAGCAGAGCTGGGTTGGCCCAGCTCTTCGGCTGGTTAGGAATCAGCCACAGGGTCCCCGTGACCATCCCAATCCTTCATGCTGCTGGAGGGCCATGACCCTCTCTTGGCTGGCTCTCCCACCACATAATCCCTAAGCAGGTCTCAGAGACAAGAAGGAAGAGGGAACATCCAGCCAGAGAAGGGGCTGGGTCTGGCCTGGACCCAGAGCCCCTGTATCTACCATATTTACTGGTCGTCTCCTCCTCACCCCTGCACCTATTTTGGGAATGAGCTTGATCCTTTTAAACCAAGGAGGTAAACTTACTCATCACCTGCTTCGAATTCTACATTGTGCTCTTACGCTCACAGAAGTGATAACTTTTCAACAGTTTTTTTAAAAAAATATGTTGAAATAATGTTTTAACAGTAATATGTCAGCATAATGTTTTATGAAGACTATGAGTGAAAACTATTACTTCTCCTATGAAGAATCAGTGTGAAATATGATGTTAATAACTATGTCATATCAGTGGGGGAAAAGAGGAACAATTCAGTAGTTGGAGCTAGAAAATCATTTATATGGATAAAATTGAAACTGGAGCCTGGCCGGCATGGTTCAGTGGTTGAGCATTGACCTATGAACCAGGAGGCCATAGTTGGATTCCCGGTCAGGGCACATGCCCAGGTTTTGGGCTAGATCCCCGATGTGAATCTAGCCCAAAAGAAACTGGATCCCCATTAACACACATGAAATAAGCTCTAAATGGATTAAGGACAGTGTTGAAGCATGTTTTCATATATTTATCATGGTAGAAAAGATAGATGACTATCTTGTACTAGAGAAAGATTTTTCTTTCATAAATTTTTCTTTATTAAAGTTCAATAAAGCACCAACCAAAAAGAGAAAAGATTGATAAATTTGACCATATTGACTGTACTATAAAATTGAATATTCACATTCTCTATGATCTGGCATGTATATCAGGATACACATATAAGAATATTCTTAGCAGCTCCATACACAATAATAAACAAACAAAAAACAAACCCAGAAATATGCCAGATACTCACTGACAGGTAAATGGATGAACTATCTGGTATATTCACACAGTGGGATATTATACAACAATGGAAACTGAACTACAACTGCATGCAGCGTAGTTCCTCTGATATAATTCTATTATATGTGCTGAGTAATATAGACGGTCTATAAGTAGTACCTTTTAAAAACAGCTAAAACTAAACATTAATTAAACATTACCGTAATTAAATATAATTTAACATTAATTAAACAGTAATTAAGTTTGGCATCAAAAGGAAGGAAATTATAAATACAAAATGAAAGTAAGAGGTGGGGAAAACATAGGTAAATGTCAGTTATTCATATTTTAGATCTCAAATTAAGAGATATTTTCACAGATGCTCATACACATGTCATTTCGAAATGAATGAATAAATTATGATCAAAGAAAGCCATGTGAAAAAAAAAGAAAGAAAATATTAATGGTCAAGTGATCAGGCTCTATGACACAAAGAACAGTTACTTAAAGGGAAGCACCATTGTAAATGTTCTCCATCGCCCACCGGCCAGTCGCGCCAACTCCGTCCCTGGTCCAGCCCTCCCCTTAACAGCTCCCGTGGGGTAATCCAGCTATCTGTTCCTTCAGCCCTGCCATCGAGGACCCCCCTTTCGGCTGAGGAGCTGCAGAGGGACGGTGTGTTTCTGTGGCCCCAGGACTGGAGCACATTGTTTGAAGGAGGAGCTCCCTCGTCTAGAGAGGTCAGCTCGGCAGCCTCTGTACTGAACACAATGGCAGGGACTGGGAAGATGTCACAGCCATTGTCAGTAAGGAGCCCCTCCTCGATGAAAGGATTAGTGATGGGCCAGCAGAGAAACACTGCCAGGTACCTAATCACTTCCACTTGATCTTACATAACGAAGGCTTTCCTGCAACACACATGCCCACTGAGCCGTGTTAGAAGGTGACAGGAAGGAGGCCCCCTTGAGTATTGTGATCACAGGGGCAGCCTGCACCTGCAACCACACCCACCACAGATTCCACGATGGGTGAGGGAGCAGTTAGGGTGGTTAAGAGACAAGAGAACAGAGAAATACTGTTATTATCTCCGAATTTGCCACCCCCATATTAGATTTACAGACTACGGGGGCCTATTTTCCCCCACCTCATTCCCCAGGCCTAATTTGCTTACCAAGATGAATGATGATGGTTCTTTACAGTCTGCAGAATGCTCTGTATTACGTCATCACATTGGGTCCTCCTGAAAAAACCCTGTGAGATGGTCATGATTGGTATTATTATTTTACAGACGGGGAAACTGAGGCTCACAGTGGCTTGGTGACTTGTCTTGAGGTGACAGACCTAGTGGCAGAGCTGGGAGTATGACTTCTGACTCCCCATCCAGGCTTCTTACTCCATGCTGTTTAGTTTTCACGAAGATCTTGGCAGCTCCCAGAGTGTCGGAAAGCATGTCCCTCAGCAGGGAGCAGTCACCCGCCCCTGGGCTGGCACCCGGCTCCTTCCCACCGAGGCTGAATGGGAACAAAGGAACAGGGCCACATCCTGACCCTCTCCAGCTGGCGGAAGTGGTGGCTCTGAAAGGAAACTTCCAGAGAGCGGCCTTCCTGCCGCCGAGCTGGGGCAGAGGAGCTGTGTCCTGGAACAGCAGAGGTCTTCCTTTCTGTGTGAACTTTCTGCACAGGATCCCCTGGGGCCCTGAATGTGCTGTTCTCTCTGGTGAGTCTAGAAAAGGGACTCTCGGGAATCGTTGCACTGTCATTTAGAACAGTTGTGTAAAAGAGATGCTTCAAAGTTTGGTGTTCTAGTTGTTTTTATCAAGTGATGATTGCTCATTGTGAAAAACAATTTGGGAAAATATAGTCAAATTAAAAGTGGGAAAAAAGAGTCACACCATCCAGAGATAATTACTTGTCCATCATCAACTTATTCCTTGGCTGTTATCCTCTACAGATTTACAGCCAAACATATATTCTTACCTCCCTTTGAGGCCCCCCGTAGATTCTGACAGAAAGAGTTCTGTTTCTACTCGGGGTGGAGAAGGTTACAAGAGAATAGAGTACATAGCTCCCATCAGAACAATGAGAAACAGACAGATACAGGCACGCCTTGGAGATATTGCAGGTTCCGTTCCAGGCCGGCACAATAAAGCAAGTATCACAATAAAGCGAGTTGTAATCTTTTGCTGATGGAGATCTTGCCTTCAGTTTGTAAAAGCCACATCTGTGAAGTGCAATCAGGCCTGGCCTGTGTGGCTCAGTGGTTGAACATAAACCTATGAACCAGGAGGTTACAGTTCAATTCCTGGTCAGGCCATAGGCCCCTGGTTGCCAGTTGGGGGTGTGCAGGAGGCAGCCGGTCAGTGATTCTCTCTCATCATTTCTGTTTCTCTCTCTCTCTCTCTCTCTCCCTCTCCCTTCCTTTCTGAAATCAATAAAAATATACTTTAAAAATTTTTGTTTAAAAAGTGAAGTGCAGTCAAATTAGGTATCCCTGGAGTCTGCAAATCATAACTTTTTTTTTTAAACCCATCAGAGAATTAAGGTCACAAGGCAACAAAATGAACTGAATTCTAAAGAATGACAACCCTCTCTGAGAAGAGACAGGACAGAGGAACTATTTCACCGTGGCCAGGACTGGCTGTGTAATCCATGGGACCCAGTAAAAATGAAAATGCAGGAACCTTTTGTGTGTGGAGTGCTGTTTGAATGCTCAGCTCAAGTGCCTTGATGTGGGCCCTGTCTTTGGTAGAGAACATTGAGAAAGAAGTGGTTGCCATCAATGAGGGTAAAAAGAAAGGAATTAAAATTTGATGTATGAGTGTGGTTTACCATACCAGTTTAGAATAACCGGGAACCCCAGAGAGATGAGGAGTCTGTAATCATGTTCAAGCCCTTTCCCATGGGCCTCCACTAAGTTCTCACAAGAAAAACTGGAGAGAGGAAAGAGACCAAGAGTGCCACTTTTAATGAGGCAAGCATTCAAGGTGATGCAGGTAGCCTGGCCCTTGGGCATAGGCAAGAAATCCTGCTCACTTCCAAAGACCCCTCTATCATCACATAAAAGCCTTTAGAGAAAGGGCAGCAAACATTTCACTGGGGGAGGTATAGAAGCAGAATCTGGTTGCCTTTGGGGATAAGTAGGAACTTCTCACTCCTGGAAACAGGCAAAGATCCACTGTGTCTGGGGTAAGAATCAAAGCGAAAATCCGTCCTCCCCCGAGGAAGGCAGAGATAAGAAAACCTCTTCGGCTGAAGATGTTGCACCAATATATAGCAGAGTTCTGCTAAGTCTGGGGGAGAGACCCTTCTACACCCAAACCTGGGGGTGGGGGTAGAAACTTTCTTTTACCTTTCAAAATTCTTTCCATTATTTTAATAATTAAAACTACCTGCAGGTGTGGCTCAGTGTTTGAGCATTACCATGAATTCCGGGTCAGGGCACAAGCCCTGGTTGGTTGTGGGCTCCATCCCCAGTAGGGGGCGTGCAGGAGGCAGTTGATTGACGTTTCTCTCATTGAAGTTTCTATCTCTCTCTCCCTCTCCCTTCCACACACAAACACAAACAAAAAAACCTACCTGAAACAGATTAATAAGAAAAATAACCAAATTTAATTACATGTGTATGTGTGGGAACCCCACATACATGAGAGAGTCAGAGAGCCCACACACATGACAGGTTTAGAGACAGAAAGTTAAAATGAGGTGTACATGGCATTCTGAGCTAAGGATAAGACAAAGCACCTTGGGGCTTCAGAGAGGAGGAAGATGATTTGCATGACAAGAACAGATGTTCAGTAATTAGATATTTGCCCTGCCCTAGGTCATAAAGGGTTATTGTAGGAGATAACTCTTAGTATGAGCAAGGCCCCAAATTTAAATGCTTTAAGGGAGAGGTAAAAGTTTCTCTGTGAGCTTGCAGAGTCTCAGTTGACTTCAGCAAAAAATAATTCACATACCGAAGTGGTACATCTTGGGGAGGTATGTTCTGAACCCCTTTATCTGCCACAGATTCAAGGCAGAGTTTGGTCGCCATGGTGATAGGGAAAGGGCAGAAAGTCTAAGAAGGCCCCACCCTCAAGGCTCAGGCTGACAGACTCTGCCTAAGACAGCCTGGATAACAACTAACCCCAGGATTTCAATGGCTTATGAGAAGACAGGCTTACATCTCAGTCATATTATATCTCCTGGATCAGGAGAACCAAGAATGCTCTCAGACTGGACGGTGAACCTAACATAACATTGAGTATCAAAACAACAGCAGTCTACTAGTACATTAGACAAAGGGCAAGAGCATGGGGACAGATCTTCTCTGTAGAGCAGGTGTTCAAAGCTTGGGAACACTGAGGAAGCATTTGAATACCTCCAGCATGCCAACTCCCACACTAACAGCACCTACCTCTGAATGAATTGGAAGCTTGTGGAACAATGAAGAGACAATATCAACAGCAAGACCTCAACTCAGATCACTTCCGACCAGATTGACATTGTCTCCCTCATGACCTCCCCCCAATAATGGCTTGACAGAAGAAGAGGTGTTCCAGGTTCTGGGAGTAAGTTATATATACTGTTTTTCTACCCATGATCTTCAGCATTCATAAAAAGTTATAAGACATTAAAGAAAAAAAGAAAGAAAGAAAAAGTAAAGGAGACCCATTGTCAAGAGCTAAAGCAATTAACAGAACAAGACTCAGTTATGACCTAGATTTTGGAACTATTAGACAGGTACATTAAATAATTAAAATTAATATGTTCAAAGATCTAGGGGAAAAGGTGGAAAACATATATACACATATGAGGCTTTTAGTAATGATGTGGAAACTATCAAAAAGAGTCTAAAGGAAATGCTAAAAATAAAACAATATCTGAGATAAATAATTTCTTTGACAGGCTTATCAGTAGACTGTACACAACTGAGGACAAAAAAAAGTGAACTTTGAAAATAGGTCAATTTATGGAAAATGAAACACAAAGAATAAAGAGGGAAGAAACAGTATTAAAGAGTTTGGATAATATCAAACAGTCTAATATATGCAAATGATTGTAATCCAGAGGCAATGAGATCGTGGTTCCAGATTTTGTGAGTGGTTCTGGGAGACCTATTGCTCTCAGGGCCCCCGGAAGTTAAATGGGAGAGCTGATTTCTCCTTACCTGTGAGGCTGGGAGAGCACTAGCCTTTGTAGTTGAAAAGGACAGGGATATAAAATCTATCTATTTGTGCCTGAACCTGGTGCCTGGACTGGGGACTACAACTTGCTAATGGGTATATTACTAGCTTCTGAGGTAGAGACTGTGGGTCTGACACCATCTAAGGAAACTTAGCTGACTGGACCTGAGCCCAAAAGGTAACTAGAGCCATGTAAGCAAATGAAAATAATGCACACAGGGAGACTCAGTAACTAGGCAGAATGAAAACTAGGAGAACACTCAGAACAAGTGGCTCTGAGTCTAGCATAACTGCTGGAGGATACGTGCAACAATCAGAACAAAAAATAACTGTGGGTTGTATTAGTAGGCTCTTGCTAGATGATGCTGTGATAACAACTAACCCCAGGATTTCAATGGCTTATGAGAAGACAGGTTTACATCTCAGTCATATTATATCTCCTCATGAGTTGGCTTTGGCTCTGCCTCATGCCTTTTCTATTTTGGACTCAAGTTAAAGGAATAGCCCCCTTTCTGGAATGTTCAAGCTCATGGAAGAGGGAAAAAGAAATGACAGAACCACATGAAGATTCTTAAAACTTCTTTTCAGAAGTGGACTACAGGGCTTCTACTCACGTTTCACTGGCTAAAGCAAGTCACCTTCCAAGCATGATGTCAATGGGGTAGGAATGTATAAGCAACTTATAGAGAGTGACAAATAATTGAGAGCAGCAATACAATCTACCCCAAGGGCATTTAAGAAGTCTTAATGACAGCACTAAAACTTTCTCTTTCTGGGATTAAAAATATGGTTTTCTAATTAAAAAAACTCAGTAGATTAAGTCAAAGAACATATGAGCAAAATGAAAAAAATGAATGAATGACCTAGAAGATCAAGTCAAAGAAAAGCTCAAACCATCACATAGAACTATAAGGAGATGAGGGAAACCATCACTATCAAAGCTTACATATATTAACATACTTAACCCATACAAAACTCTATGTGTTAGCGACTATTGTTCTCCAACCCACATTACAGCTGAAGAAACTGGGGCCCAGAGGGTTGAGGAACTATTCCAAGGCCACACAACTGTGGCAGAGCTGGTATTCAGTCCCTGGTTGTCTGGCTTCAGTGACTGTGCTATTAAGTACTATCGTTAACCACATTTTCTGCTTCTTCATGGCCGTGCTGTTCTGCCGCGATAAATACTAGTAAAGACTTGGAGGATAGATCCAGGACACCTTACCTGAGAAATAGGAATTGAAGGAGGAGAAAAGGAATTGTTGGAAATGTAGGAATTATTTAAATGATGAAAGAATTTCAATTTAAAAGGGCTCACTGAATTCCAGGCTGGGGTTGAGAAAAGGCACACTAGCTAGTCATATTCTGTAAAATCCCTCCACTCCCGGGAAAAGACAAATTTCTATTAGCTTCCAGACAAAAAGAACAAATAACTTATAAAGGAGAATCAGACTGTCATCAGGCTTGTCATCGGCAACACTGGAAGGTAGAAGACCGTGAACAACATCTAATGACGACCGAAAGAGAGGAACTTGACCCACAGCCCTGCCTGACAAGTCTCACCTCTCAGGATGAAAGTTGTTTGTGGATATGACATGTTACAGAAAAATTACCTACATGCTCCATTTAAGGAATGTATTTAAAAGAAGAGCCTCTTTTCAAGCAACAAATAAATCAAAGCAAAACAATCTCAAGATAGGGGAAGATGAGAAGGGAGGAAAGAGTAATGGTGAGAAATAACCCTCATATACATTTACTGGAGGCCCAGTGCATGAGATTTGTGCACTGGGGGTAGGGGGAAGTTCCTCAGCCCGGCCTATGCCCTCTCACAGTCCGGGATCCCTTGGGAGATGTCCGCCTGCCAGCTTAGGCACCCTATGAATAGAGAGAGTGAGAATAGGACAGGTCCTTTGTGGGTAGAATGGGACCCCACCATTTTAGGGACACCAGTTGCTCCTCTGAAAACATTCTTCTTCTATCTGTCACTGACCTTTAAACCCAGATGAGAAATGAGCCCTCTACTTTGAGGCTTTGTTCTCGGCTCAAACATCTCCTAGATCTTGAAAGCATCTTTATTTTAAACTATGGTGATCGCATCTCTTTAGCAGAAGGTTGCTTGTTAAATTCTACCCTGAAAAGAGCTTTGATAAGGAATAAACGGGGCAGAGCATGAATTCAAAGGAATGGTGCAGGAGGGGTAAGAGATGTGAGAGAGGAACCCAGAAGGTATTCAAGGGGCTATTCCTGCTTCACCTCAAGGCCGTCCGTCTGCTCGGCCTCATAGTCAGGGGTGCCAACTCCCAGCCCTCTCTTCCGGTCCTTTCCCATCAACTCACCTCACGGACATTTAAATTGTAGTATCATGGGTGATGGGACAAAGTGTTCCATTTTCTTTCGGCCTAGCTCCCAAGATAAGCAGCTGCTACTCATGGAATTTCTCAAGCTCCAAGTATAATGAAGTGTGACTTTTAGCCCTGGAAAAAAAAAATCTGAATTTTAATTGGAAAGCTCCTTGGCGAGCAAATCTCCTTGACATTTAAAAGTGTAAACCTTATCTGGAGCAGCTCCTTAGAGGCTCCTTGTTGAACTCGAGTCACTTGAGGACCCACGGTAGGGTTATTTCTCATTTGTTTTTCAATTACACAGCAGCAGAACATTAATTTAGGCTATAAGGGCTTTTTCTATTAATCTACTAAAGAAACCGACTTTAAGATTAATTGGCCATATTTTACAGAGAGAATAATAAAATAAATATGGCACTGGTTTTCTGATACTAGTTTCCTCTTGTTGTTATTGATATGCAAGGAACATAAGCCTGAGACCTCAGAGTTCTCTCAGGTGTCTCAAACCTTTGGCTCCAAATTTATGTTGTCCCATGGCTCCTCTGCTCTGCCATGACACGCAATAACTTCCATTTTCAGCATCTGTACCTATTTCTAGCTTCTTCCTTTGTCCCATTTGTATGTATTACAAGAGTGACCTCACTGTGGGGTCACTATTTTTCCGTTATAAAAGTTTCTCAATTTGGGTATGTCTACAGTAGACATACCTTTATAAAAAATATTTTTTAATTGATTTCAGAGAGGAAGGGAGAAGGAGAGAGAGATAGAAACACCAATGATGAGAGAGAATCATTGATCGGCTGCCTCCTGCATGCCCCATACTGGGGATAGAACCCACAACCTGGGCATGTGCCCTGATTGGGAATCAACCGATGACCTCTTGATTCATAGGTCGACGCTCGATCACTGAGCCACACCGGCTGGGCCAGACATACCATTTTTTAAATTATTATTACAAATAGCTACTATAAGGTACAAAACCATTGTGTTAGGCATTTTGAAAATTGTCACACAACCATATATCAAACAAACTAAAAAAAAGTCTGGGGGCTTTGGCTAGAAATAAATGATAAAGATTTATTCAAGGGTCTTAGGGTTATGATAAACACAACTAGGCAATACCCAGAGTATTCCGAAGAAGGAAAAGCTAAGAGTTCTTACAGTAAACGTACATCATTGAGAAGAATCAATTCTGCATTCTTAGCCCTAGGATTGGTCTAGGATGGTCATTAGTCAGATGTCAGGTGGGCTGGAAAATGGATGTCAGTGAGTTCCAGGTAGTCTTAACATGTGAGTCCTTCAGGGGGCAATCCGAGGATTTTCTGGATGTCTGCTGTATATCCAGGCATTGACACAGGATTAGAAAGTTTAAAAATTTAAGTCCCAGGCTAATTAGAACAAGAATAGAATTGTTTCTTCATGCCTCAACCTTGGCAATATTAATAATTTTGGCAGCATGGTTAAAGTGACTCCATTATATATTTTTTCTATCTTCACTCTTTTCTCACATATACGCTTGGTATTATTATTCCCCTTTCTCAGATGACATTCTGGTTATCTATAGAAATCACCTCCCAAACTTTGGTGGATTAAAACAACTACTTATAATTGTATGCTTAGACTTCTGTTGGTTGGCTGGGTCCCCCTGGGCGGTCCTCCCTTGGAGTCTCACATGCAGTTGCAATCAGATGGCAGCTGGGGCTGGAGTTATCAAGACGGAACATCTTAGTGGCTTCTTCATTCATGTGTCTGATGCCTCAGTTAAGATGATGAGAACAGCTGGAAGCGGGCTGAACATCTGTATCTCCACACAGCCTCTCCTTGTTGGGCTTCCTCCCAGCATCATAGAACAGCATAGATGGACTTCTTAATGACTACTGGCTTCCCCAAAGTAGTGCACTGAGAGGCTAAGGCTCCTTATGACCTAGCATCACTTCTGGTGCATCCCATTGGTTATTACAGCCCAGTTCAATGTGGGAGGGAACTTCAGAAGAATGGAAATACTGCGAGAGACAAAGTGCATTGTGGGGGAAGGGCATCTTTGCAGACTAGCTACTGTAGGTGAAGAGATTGAGGCTCTGAAAGGTTATGCAATGAACTGCCAGTAAGTGGCTAAATTGAGACTTGAACCTTATAGGTCTGTCTGACCCCAAACCTTTCTTCTGTATCATTCTCTTTCTTGTGATTGCTTATTTTGATTCTCCAGTATAGCATCTTAAATACTGTCTCTAGATGGCCTCTTTTAACCTTTGCCAGGCTGCTGACTGCATCAACAGTGTTTTAGCTGTTTACAGGGGAAGAAATTAGGGAAAATGAATAGTGCAACTACCCCAAACTCCATTTGGGGTTACATATTTAAAAATATTTCTTTATTGATTTCAGAGAAGAATGGAGAGGGACAGAGAAATAGAAACATCAATGATGAAAGAGAATCATTGCACATCCCCTATTGGTATCTAAGATCCCTTCCCTTTCTCAGGCCACAAACAAAGGTGAGAATGCACCAGTATAATTCAGTTTACAGCTAAACCCTTGCCTTACCTGTTAACATCTCAGAAAATTGTGCTGTGGATATTGTGTGTGTGTGTGTGTGTGTGTGTGTGTGTGTGTGTGTGTGTTTGCTTTTGTTGCTGGTAAAATGGATGATTAGCACAAATGGGGATGCATGTGCCGTGACTAGGAATTGAACTGAGACCTTCTGGTTCATAGGTCAATGCTCATTGGACTGTATTTTAAGGATGAAACAACCTATGTTCTTCACCGCAAAGGATATTTCATGAATGGCTGGGCAGTTCTGCTGCCATCTCCAGAGGAGTCTAAAATGCCTCCCTTTTAAAAGTTGCACTCTGGGGGCCGTGACAGACAGCCCCTTACTGTTCCGACAGCAAACCATTAAGACATTGATTAGCCACTTGGACAGAATATACACTATCTCAATGTGAAGGCTTTGGCAAAGTCAGGAAAAGCTGCAGTAGGAGTACAATCAGGTGTAATAACAATTCTTTATATTTGTAAGTGTCCTGTAGCTTTTTTAAAAAATCTTATTTTGTTGGGTATGAACATATCGCTTTTAAAAATATATATACATATACATATTTCTTTATTGATTTAAGAGAGGAAGGGAGAGGGAGAGATAGAAACATCAATGAGGAGAGAGAATCATTGATCAGCTGCCTCCTGCAGGGCCCCTACTGGGGATCAAGCCCGCAACCCGGGCATGTGCGCATAGCCGGAATCGAACCAGCAACCCTTCAGTCCGCAGGCCATCACTTTATCCACTGAGCCAAACCGGCTAGGGCTTGTAGTTTTTAAAGCACATCCATATATCTTATCAGCCAGGATAGGCTGGGTTATGCTGCAAAAAAGAATAAAAAAGGAAAGAAATAAATCTCAGTACAGTCAAACCTCAGTTCTCTAATGTCTCCCATCTCAAACAATTTGGTTCTTGACCAAGTTGTTTATGGAAAAAATGTCTTGGTTAACTTCAGTTCTCAACTTGACAGCCACAAGGTGACAGACAGGACCTATTGGTATCTAAGATCCCTTCCCTTTCTCAGGCCACAAACAAAGGTGAGAATGCACCAGTATAATTCAGTTTACAGCTAAACCCTTGCCTTATCTGTTAACATCTCAGAAAATTGTGCTGTGGATATTGTGTGTGTGTGTGTGTATGTGTGTTTGCTTTTGTTGCTGGTAAAATGGATGATTAGTACAATTTTAAAACATAAAGAGGCCATCCAGAGAGCTAATGTTGCTAAGGTTGTGAAAAGAAACAATGATCACAGGCAACTGAAGAGGTTAAAAAAAACTGTTGTTGATTTGGATAAATGAAAAGCAGCTAGTCAATGACAGCATTTCAGAGGCAATGAAATGTGAAAAAGCGAAGATGCTACATGCTGGCCTCCTGAAAGACACCCTGGAACAAGTGCTGAAACTGATTTGTTTAAGGCTTGTGGGGGTGGTTCCATAAGTTTAAGAACGTAAGTGTTTGCTTATAGAGTAAGCAGTACATTAGACTTGTGCTGTGTACAAGAAAACCATTAGCCAAAGAAAATCATTGCCTGGAACTGATCACATGACTCCAAGGACACCAAGTATAATCCTAACATGTGCCCGGAAGGGGATAAACCTGAAATGACTATATGACAAAACCACTAAAGATTGCCACATACAAATGACCCTTTAGGTTTTCTTAGCAATCCTAAGATGCAAGGAGCTGTGTAATTATTCTCCTTTTCCAGAAGTATAGAGGAGGCAACAGTGGCAGAAGAGCTTATTTTTTTTTTTAAATATATTTTATTGATTTTTTACAGAGAGGAAGGGAAAGAGATAGAGAGCCAGAAACATCGATGAGAGAGAAACATCGATCAGCTGCCTCCTGCACATCTCCTACCGGGGATGTGCCCGCAACCCAGGTACATGCCCTTGACCGGAATCGAACCTGGGACCTTTCAGTCCGCAAGCCGACGCTCTATCCACTGAGCCAAACTGGTTTCGGCAAGCAGAAGAGCTTATTATATAGTATGTGAATTATGTCTCAATGAAGTTGTTATAAAAAATAAAGATAGGTGAAAGACAGAGGATATATGATTATAGGCAAAACAACCCTCTCTTTTACAAGACTCGTTAATATACAGCATCTTCAGGTTCCCACCCTGTTCATAATCCTGCACTCGAGAGAGGCAGAAGGTATAATGCGAGGGCTCTTAACGTGGGTGTCCACAGATAGAGGGGGATGGTTCATAAACTCACCCCAAAATTGTAAGCAAAATAAGTGTGTGTCAATGTTCATTTTAGGAGAGGAAGGATCCACAGTTTGTATCAGCTTCCCAAAGAAATCTGGGAAGAGTTAAATACTGTCTTTATTCATAATTGCCTAAACTTGGAAGCTGCCCTCAAAGGTTAATAGAAAGAATAATGGACCAGGAGTCAAGAAACTGAGTTCCCACTCTGGCTCTAACTAGCTGAGAAAACTTGGACAACTCACCTCTCTTCTTCATTTACAAAGTGTCAGACAGGACTCCTTGGAGTCTAAGATTCTTTCCAGCGAGGTATACAAGATACAGGATACTTTGTGGCCAGGCAGACCTGAGTTTATATCTTGGCTCTACCTCTTACTAATTGCATGCTCTTCTGCAAGTTCTAGAACCTGTGCATACCTCTGTGAAAGGTGAATATCAATGCAGTGTTCTTGGGAGGATTAGTAACCATGAGTGGAGAACACCTGGAGGGCATGATTATTAAATGCTGCTGCCTATGAGTCTGTGTCTGGCTTAAGTTCTGCTGAGCACTCGATATCTTCAGTGAATGGGCAGGGTCTGCTGGGAACTCAAGTGTAGTTGTGCAATTCAGATGTCAGCAAGGCCTTGCCTTCGAGCATTTCCTACTTGAGGGCGGAAGTCTAGGTGAAGACCTTGCCATATTTCATGCAGGTAGACACCAGGTCTGACTCATGCCCTGCCTGAGTGCCCCACAGGGCCAGCTCCTGCCCCTGCGTGCTCCTGTAGGAGGCCCGAGGGCTTGCAGAGTCATGATGGGCTGATAGCTTCCTCAGAGGTTGAACCCACCAAAAGCACTGGTACTGACAGAGCCACAAAACCACCCCTCAGCCTTTCCCATTTTATTCACTGTGCTATTACAGTGAAGAAATACTGTGCTTCACTGTGTTTCTACATAGTAAGTGTTATGGTGACAGCCATCATATCCCAAATTGACTCACTGCTTCCTGCAAAGGCTAGGGCAGGAATTACTGCTTCCAGCTTAGTCTCCCGCTGGCTGAAGCCCTGAAGAGTCAGGTAACCGACCAGGAAACACAGTGAGTGGATGGCAGTACTGAGTCTCCTGGTCCCTTGTCACCTCTTTGCACGATGCTAGTTTTCTATTCTGCTATAACAAATGATGATAAATTTAGTGACTTAAAACAACAAGATAAACAATGAGATGACGCCGATAACACCAAATGCTGGTGAGGACATGGGGCAATAGAAACTTTCACTCACTGCTGGTAGGAATGCAAAAGGGTACAGCCACTTCGGAAAACCAAATGTACGCTTACCATTCAGTCTAGCCATTGCGCTCCTTGGTGTTTATCCAAAGGAGCTGGAAACTTATGCCCACACATTTCCCTGCCCACACGTGTTTATTCCTAATTGCCTAAACTTGGAAGCAACCAAGATGTCCGTCAGCAGGTGAATGGATAAGTAAACTGTGGTACATCTAGTCCATGTATTCAGCACTAGAGAGAAGTTATTAAGCCAACATCACTTATTTTTTTAAAATATATTTTTATTGATTTCAGAGAGGAAGCGAAAGGGAGAGAGAGACAGAAACATCAAAGATGAGAGAGAATCGTCGATTGGCTGCCTCCTGCATGCCCCCCACTGGGGATCAAGCCTGCCATCCGGGCATGTGCCCTTGACCAGAATCAAACCTGGGACCCTTCAGTCCACAGGCTGATGCTCTATCCACTGAGCCAAACCGGCTAGGGTGCCAGCACCACTTATTGAAGAGACTATTTTTACTGCATTGCATATTCCTGCCTCCTTTGTTGTAGATTAACTGACCTTTAAGTAAGGATTTATTTCTAGGCTCTCTATTCTATTTTACTGATCTATACATCTAGGATCAACAAAGGAAAAAGAATCCTTGAATATTGACTTTATAATGCAGAGCAGTGTAGCACCTATTGGCTTCAACCTGGCTTCAGGGCCCCCTACCTTTGCTTAACTAAAGGGTCTGTTAAAACGCTTTCCAAAACAAAAGATAGATTCTTTCCCACAATGAGTTCTTCTCCCACTCTTGGAATGTGGAAATGCCGAGCTGTGGAAATCTCCCATTGGCTGAGCTGTACTGGGCAAGGAGAGATTTTTTCTTCCTCCTGCTGAGGTAGTATCACTCCCTGCCAGAGATGCAAGGTCCGTCTCTTCCTGGTGGGGTCGGTAGTCTGCGTTGAGCAGTACAAGAGTTCTCTCCTCTAGCCTCCTGACTCCATTTTAAATGAGGTTTCTGTTCATTAATTTTCAAACTGGACTTTCAGTGCTCCTCAAAATCTCATACTCCTTCCCTTTAGTCAGCCTGGAATTGGCATCCGGTCCTCCCTACTCCCACTCCCAGTCCGAGCAGGCTGGGCAGAGCTGGGAAGGCCTTTTCAGGGTGCAGGCACACCGGCCCCCAGGGCAGGAGACCCAGCACCGGCCTCTGCCCTGCAGTGGCTGCCTCAGTGCAGCAGGAGGGTGCTGGCCTTGCCTGGGCTGGACTGGAAGGAGCTTAGCCCAGGAAGCTGGGATATGATACCAGAGAGGCAGACCACGGTGGCCTAGAAAGAGAGGAGGGGTGAGTGGAGCTGAGTTCATGGTGCTTTGGATGCAGGGGCCCTCAGGGAATGTCTGATGAAATGGACTGATGAAAGGGACCAGGCCTCACATATCTAGGAAGTGATGGAAAACCTGGGGCTGGAGAACGTGGATACTGGTTTCCAAGTTTAAAGACAGCCTCGTCCTCCTTTTCTCTATGACAATTCTGCTTCCTTGGGATTTCTACACAGGGCAGCATTTTGGAGGGTTTTACCATTTTACACATATGGCTTTGTGTCTGTAGGGAAAGCTATTGGTGTTTCTAAACACGGGCCATTCTGGAGAATCTGGGGAAGAAGAGCATTTTCAGTGGGTTGCAGGGCTGCCCAGGTCTCTAAGGGGACCCCTACGCTCAGAGTGAGGCTCGTGAGGGCAGAGGCCTCGATGGGGAGAACGGCCTCTGTATTTTCTGGATCCAGCCCAGAGTTCCAGCACTGTGCCTCCTCCCAACACCAACGATGGCCCTCTGCCCGCACGCTGGTGGTGGGGGGTTGATTATCTGTACTTTCTCCAGCCGGAGGCACCATCAACTGTAAGCTGCACCACTATTTCATGTAAGCAAGGGGGAAAAGTGCCAAAGAAGCAGACTGCACATTGATGCTGGGACACCAGAGAGAAATCTTCCCAAAGAAGAGACTGGCCGGAAATGTGCATGTCTCACCCTTGGCGCTCTGTGGAGGGAGGAAAAACAGTCCTCCCCTGGGAATCTGAACCACAGCCCTGCCCTCATGCAGATCTGAGGTCAGAATTCACACTGTCCATCTGGTCTAGAGAAGTCAAACCGGAAATGTACTTAAAGTGGTCTGGTTGCTAGTGCCCCCGAAGTGACCAGCAAGCGTGCATCCTCTCCAGAGAACTCGGCGTCAACCCCAGCTGACGGCCTTTGGAGGATACCACCCATTTAAAACACAGTCTGATTTCAGTGATGTTAAATGGAAAGAAATGTGTTCCTCAGAATGAGTGAGATATGGGCATGAAATAGATGTGCTGTTGGCTGTACTGGTGACCAGCTCACCTGGGTTTGCCTGGAACTTCCCTGGGTTTAGCCCTAAAAGGCACACTTCTAATGAAATTTCTCAGTCCTGGCCCAGTCCTCTTCTGGGGTCCTTATCTCTGGCCTGAGGGGGCCTTGTTTTATACTATAGATTCCTGCCTAGGGATAGGCTGATTGCACCAGGCTGTGGACACCTGACCCAGGGGCTTTCTGCCCATAGGCCAGCCAGCATCTAGGACTTAAGGCCTCACTTGGGAAAATAAGAGAATTTGGAAATTTGGACTTGGGAATCTGAAGAACTGAGGACATGCTCTAGGAACACTAGGCCTGGCCTGGCTTTTCAGGTTCTCTTGCATTGAAAGAATTTAAATAAACACTCCTTTTTATTTATTTACATTTTGGGGAGGTGGAGAAGTCAACTTCAGTACTTCTTGGGCCCTTCTGGCTAAAAGGCCCCTGGCTGAGGCAGGCAGACTGTCCTGCAAGGCACTGTAGAGGCCACAAGCCCATCCTAGGTGCTGCCGAAAGGGGATCAGTAAGGCTTGTCAGCTGGTCTGTGTGCCCAGGAGCAAGAGCTCCCAGGCTGTGCACATACATGAAGCAGAAGTAACATGTAATTAGCAGAATGACATAAATTATTCCCTAACCTAAGGCCTAGAAAATAGTTTAACAATCTCAGTTTTATCTGTGTACTCAATAAATGTACTTGGGGTTGTGTGTGTTTCCAATCTCCTTTTCACTGGTTCCTTTTTTCCCTCCCCTCCTCCCACGCCGGTAAACTTCTTGAGGGAGGAACTACATCTTCTTTCTCATGCTTGCCCCTCACATAGGTGCTCATTCTCCTGCAAGCTCCTGCAAGGGAGGGAGCAGGTCTCTGTGTGTGGCGCCCACTGAGCACGATCATGGCACCCACTACATTCTCAATGAGCGAGTGTTAAACTGAGATGAGTGTAGACTCAACAATAAATGCCTGAGCTGTGGATGGAGTTCTTCATCTATACAACCGGTGCTTAATGAACTCCTATTATATGTCATCAGTTGGCTCAAATTAAACTCTTATAAAAATTTTGGATGTTCTCTACGTAGACAGGGGGGTCCTGGCAGGGATTTGTGATCTCTGGAATTCGTGGAGAGCTTTCTAGAAACCGTGAGGCTCGATGCTTCTCTATGAGGCCTCTACTCCTACATGTGGAAGCCTGAGGCAGCTTTTCTGTGGGATCACACGTCTTTACAGGTGAAAGGACTCCAAGCCATGACCAGTTCTATCTTTAATTTACAGCTGTGCTGCCAATGCCCAAGGGGTGACTGGTCTAAGATCACCCAGAGTGTGGCCAGGACTCAGCCTTTGCCTGTGGGGCCCTCCAGCCCTCCTCACTATGGAGCATCCTCAGTGCATACCTGGGACACAGAAGCAAAGGCCTGCACCGGCCTTCACCCACCGAGCCAAGCAGCTGGACTGTCACACTCAGAGATGGGCACAAAAGCAGGTATCTGGCGAATTCATGAACGGTCCTGGGTATGCTGGGCCCAGGGATGGACTGTTAGAGAGAAATACCAACACCTCATGTTTACCCAGGAGTCTGTGCTTCTAAGGTGATCATACAAACTAAATCATGTGAGTTGTGGGGTGAAGGAGCACTGGCCTTGGGGTGGGAGAGTTGGGGCCTGAGGCCCAGCTCTACTCTTCTGACAGTGTGATCTGCGACATATCACCTCTCTTCTCTGACCCTTAGTCAGGGGTCCTCAAACTTTTTAAACAGGGGGCCAGTTCACTGTCCCTCAGACCGTTGGAGGGCCAGACTATAGTTTTAAAAAAAAACTATGAACAAATTCCTATGCACACTGCACATATCTTATTTTGAAGTAAAAAAACAAAACGGGAACAAATACAATATTTGTATTTGCATGTGGCCCGCGGGCCGTAGTTTGAGGACCCCTGCCCTTAGTTTTTTCCAGCTGTAAAATGAATCCTGGTCTCAGCCCGTGTGTGTAGAATACCATGTAAGACATCTGGCACATGGCAGGGCCTGATAGGAGATGACAATATTTTTCCTGCTGATGGACTGTGTTAGCGCAGCAGGTCTCATTTGACAGAGGAAGAATTTGGCAAATCGTCCACCTTCTTTCACCAAATGTCCACCACACCTTGATGAGGTGGCGATTTCTATCTCCACTCAAAATCAGCTGGGGACGAGCAGTGGCTGAGTGCCTACGTGGCAGAGCTTCAATTCAGAACCCCAACTGTGGTGGTCTGAGGGTACGGAGTCGAAGCAAGCTCCGTGGTGTTGGGAGGGGTCTAGAGAAGTGAAAAATATATGCGCGCTCCTTTCCAAATGGGCTGACAAGGAAAACAACTAGGAGACTCAGTGGAGCTTGAGAGGATTAAGGAGGGCTGGGTGGGGCGTGCAGAAGGTGCTAGCTGGAGTCATAGCTATAGCTCAGCCCTGTCTCCCTGTCTCTCCTAAGCTGGTTATGGCCGGGTTACCCAAGGCTTCCGCTGACTTCACTGGCTGGAAGTCACAAAGGCTTCCTTCCGTCACTTCCGTCTCAGACACTCTGACCCAACTTGCCTGCCGGGTGGGAGAGGGGGTTTGTCATGGACGCCCCACACTGGATTCAGGGAGGGGAATAATACCCACCTACTTTTTCCTTGGCTTCTTAATCGCCATCACCATTGCCGAGCCTGCCTGAGCATCCCTGCTTCCCCACCAAGGCCAGGAGTGGACCAGGGGCCAGGCCAGGAGCTCAGATCCAGAGGCCGGCGGGGGCCTGAAAAATATGGGCAGGAATGAATTCTGAGCAAGGCTGTTTTCTCTCTCTCTCTTATAATCTCTATTAAATGCCCTGTCAACAGTTTTTTAAATTGACATGTATTCACTGCAACCAATGAAACCGTCCCATAGACACTCCCACCTGGCCCACAGTTCTTCAGGTGGTCAGTGTTAACTGTTTGTGGGTCACCTTTCACAGCCTTGTCTAGACTCATTATTAGGGACTGAATTGTGTTCTCCCCAGATTCAAATGTTGAAATCCTAACCCCCAGTGTGACTGTACTTGGAGATAATAAAGGTTAAGTGAGGTCATAAGAATGGAGCCCTACAGGAAAGAGGCCATGTGAGGACACAGCGAGAAGGCAGTGGTCACGGTCAGAGCGGTCTCACCAGAAACTCCCTGACAGGATCTTCATGTTAAACTTTCGGCCTCCAGAACTGTGAGAAAATACATTACTGATGTTTAAGCCACCCAGTCGGTGGTATTTTGTCAAGCAGCTCTAGATAACGCCTACACAGAGATCCATGCACAAGGAGGAGAGGGTGTTTTATTTGTTTACTTGAACAAAAATGGGATCATGCTAAGCGCACATTACTCCCAGATTAGCTGTTCTCATTAACATTACATAATGGCTACTTGGCTCCTTGCTCACACCCCACACTGGATTCTGCTAGGACATCCTGCAGGCCCTCCCATCAAAACCTGTCTGGACTCTGACCACTTTTCCCCACCCCCCTTGGTGTTAGCTCCATTCTCTCTCTGTCTCTGTCACTGCAGCAGCCTCTTCACTCTTCTCTGCTTCCACCCTGGCCCCCAGTCTGTTCTCCTCATAGCAGCCAGAAGGATCATTTGAAAACCTAAGTCAGGTCATGCTGCTCCTCAGCTCAAAACCTTCCAATGGATCCCCATCTCATGCAAAGTAAAAATCAAAGTCCTCACCAACAGCAACAAGGCCCTAGGTCAGTGGTTGGCAAATTGCGGCTCACGAGCCACATGTGGCTCTTTGGCCCCTTGAGTGTGGCTCTTCCACAAAATGCCACATGTAGGCGCGCACGTACAGTGCGATTGAAACTTCATGACCCCCCCGAGCTCGCGCATGCGCGCGCGCACACACACACACACACACACACACACACACCAGCTCTATGGCTCTCCTCTCTGACTTTTCCTCCTACCCTGTCCCCATGCCACTCTGGTCTCCTTGATCTTTAGATCCCACTCTGTCTCCCTGCCATGAAATTCATCTTCCTGCAGGCAACAAGCATGAGCTACTTCTTCCATAACCTTTTAAAGATATTTCATGCACATAGAAGCATTTATCTGACTAGTCTTAAAAAATACACACAGCCCTAGCTGGTTTGGCTCTGTAGGTAGAGCATTGGCCTGCAGACTGAAGGGTCCTGGGTTCAATTCCAGTCAAGGGCACATGCCTGGTTGCAGGCTTGATCCCCAGTGGGGGGCATGCAGAAGGCAGCCA
>NW_005871054.1:2237393-2260892 GCF_000147115.1 Myotis lucifugus | reverse complement strand
ATATATATATATATATATATATATATATTATGCAAATTAGGCCAGGATGCCATAACAGGTCACGACCAGACAGGAGGAGGTTGCCCGCAGGTGAGGCCTGAAGCGAAGATGGAGACAGACACAGGGGGGCCTGCCCAAGCTGGCACGGCAGCTCCGGTGGCCCGGAGTGGACACAAGCAGGGGGGCGGGGGGGCCTGGGGCGGAAGTCAAGCGTGGGTCCCAGCAGCCCCCGGGGTGCTTCTTTGCATGGTGGGAGGCGGGGCTCCTCCTCATGTGATTTCAATCGCATGCTGGGCCTTTAGTATATCTACACTAATAAAAGAGAAAGATGCAAATTGACTACCTTCACGACACCCACCAGCCAATCAGGAGTGAGTATGCAAATTAACCCGACAAAAATGGTGGGTTAATTTGCATATGCAGGCACTGAGCAGCCGGGGGCGGGGCGGGACACTTGCATCATCACCATGGCAATGACATAGGCATTCCGCACCACCCCAGCCGCTCCTGGCCTCTGGGCAGTGTGGGAAGGTGGAAAGGTGGCTCTGGGCCTGAACAAAGGCAGAAAGGTGGCTCCGGGCTGGAGTGAAGGCAGTGCTGGCAGCCAGGGAAAGGAAGGCCCATTCTTGCACAAATTTTCATGCATTGGGCCTCTAGTATGTATATAAAACACACACACAAATAGGCCCTGGCTAGGTAGCTTAGTTGGTTAGAGCATTGTCCCAATACCCCAAGGTTGTATGTTTGATCCCTGTCAGGGCACATACACAAGAATAAACTAATAAATGTATAAATAAGTGGAACAACAAAGCGATGTCTCTTTCTCTATCTCTCTAATCAATAAATACAAATTAAAAAAACAAAAACAAAAACCATAAATAATAACTATATATGGTGCCAGGTGGGTACTGGGAATATCAGGGGAACACTTTGTAAAATATATGATTATTTAACCACTATGCTGTACACCTGAAACCAATATAAAATAGTGTTTAAAGTCAACTATAATAGAAAAAAATACATAGGTACATGGTTATTCATTGCTACATTGTTTTAATTATAAATCATTGCATAAAATGTCTCTAACTTAAATTTGCTTTCCATATATTCCTTATTATCATCACTTTATGGCCTGCCTTATCTTTTGATTGGGTTATAAACTGCTACTCAACTTTCTAATCCTTCATGGGAAATCCACACTGTTTTCTACATAGTAGCACTGAATAAATGTTTGCTGATTTGAAAATTAAAAAAACAACAACAACACAAAACATAGAAGCGTGCTAAAAATCACTGCCCAGCATCTTGCCTTTTCACTTAATATATTCACTCACTCAATAAATATTTACTGAGCACCTACAATGTGCCAAGCATGTTTTTAGGTACTTGGAATTTGGTAGCAAACAAAACAGATACATTCCTTGCCCTCATGGAGCTTACATTTTTGTGGGAAATAAACAAGTAAATTTATAGTAGAAAGTGATAAATGCTATGGAGAAAGGCAGGTTAAGGGGGATAAGGAGGAAGTGTGTATGGAAGGAGGGGAGGCAATTGTTGCTATTTTACAGAGGGTGGTTAGCAAAACCCTTGCCCGTGAAATGATATGTGAGCCCAGGCCAGAAGAAAGTGAGAGAGTGAACCATGCATATACCTAGAGGTGCACTTTTAACGCAGAGGGAACTTCCCCTGAGGGAAGAGTGTACTTCATATAAGGAACAGCAAATAAGGCAACCCCGTAGCTGGACTGAGTAGATGTATCTCAGAGATTCTGTGTCATGAGAACTTTCTTATTCTTTTTTACATCCGCATCCTGTTCTATTGTATGTATGCACCATAGTTTAAGCAGTCTCAGCTGATGGAAATTTAAGAGACTCTTGGAATTTTGGTTCTAGTAGTTACCTTTGCAGTGTTAGAGAACAAAATTCAACTTAGTACATTTGAAAATCTGTTTAGCTTTATTAAGTGATTCATGAATCGAGCAGCATCCCATCGAGCAATAGAAGGACCCTCCCAGGGGTTGTACAACATGGAAGATTTTTATACTCAAAAAGAGGGTGGGACTAAGAAGTTAAAAGAATGGATGATTTCCGGCAAGAACAACTTTCCTTAGGGGAATGCAGGACTTTTTATCAGGCAGATCACCTCATCCCTAGTGTCGATCAGGAAATTCCAGACTGATTGACTTAAAATTTCACTCCTGGGAGAGGCTGAAACTGCAGTTAGGTTAGTCATTATGTTTTGGTTTGGTGCTGAACTCCATTTTGTCTTTTTTTTTTTTTTTTAACAGTAGCCTCCTTAAAAAATAATATTCAGGAAAAAGTAAAAGCATGACTCTTGTTTGAACAGATACAAGAATGAAAGTGTGTTTAAGGTTTTACTTTACTCCTTAATTAGTGAGGGAACCAGACCCGTGTTATAACAGGTTCAGAGGGAAAGTCATAGAAACACAAATTTAAATGTAATAAAGGGTTTCAATTACAAATGGAGGCAACACTGTCTTTGCAAAGGGGGAAGGAAGTCAAAGGAAACTCTACTGTTATCGGTGGAAGAGGAGTTCTTGGGGTGCCACTGGGATAAGAATTTCAAGAGCCCGCATAGGAGAATGCGGTGCTGTAGGAAGCTTATTCCTGTGGACTCGAACCCCCGAGTTTCCACGGTCCCATTTCCCTTTGTTCCCCCCAAGGAAGAAGTGTAGCTGTGGCTTCAGCAGAGCTAGAATCAGAGCCAATGTCCAGAAATTTTGCTCCATATCGGAGCAGTGTCCAGTGCAGCATCAGGCTAGCCTAGTTTGTGTTCCCCACTGCAGTCCATCAGTCCATGGCATAGCTGTGGGACACATGGGCGAATGCAGGAGAGCCAAGAGCCAAGAGCCAGCAGAGCAAGCTCCTTTGTTTGGGGGATTATGTATCCCATATTTTTGTGGGCTTGCAGTGGTCCTGCCCATTCTGGCCAATGATCTGTGTTCCAAGGTTTGACTGACAGGCACCTTCCCTAGTCACCCCAACGTCACTGCACATGCATCTGCTAGTATTTCCCCTTTGTTGGACCCCTTCCCCCAGTGATCTGTGGGGAAATGGGCCAGTGGTTCCCTGGGGAATGCAAAGTTGCAGCTTCCTGATCAAGCTGCCCAAATGTTTCTCTTTCCCTCTCCCTCCCTCTCTCCCTCTCTCTCTCTCATCAATAAAAAACATATTTAAATAAATAAATAAATAAATATTTAAAAGCTGTAGTTCAAGCTAACCCACTGTTGACTAACATATTATTTATTCTCCTCCATTATTAAATATATAACTTCAAATGGCCTGAGAAGGCGAGGTTTGCCTGTAGACCTTCCTCTGATTCCTTTGAGTCCTGTGGTTGGACGTGGCTGTAACAGGCAGCTTCTAAGATGGCCCCCAGTGGTCCCCAACTCTTGATATTTACACCACCATATAACTCTCTCCCTTTGAATGAGGGTGAGACCCCTGACTTGCTTTAACCAATAGAATGTGTTAAATAGGATGGGCTGTCACTTCCATGGTTAGGTTACGCAAGATAGAGAGTAACTTCTCTTTTGCCAGCAGGCGCTCCCTTCCTGGCTTTGATGAAGCAAGTTGCCATGTTGGAGGGGCCTACATGATAAGGGAGTGAGGGTGGACTCTGGCCAAAGCAGGCAAAGAACGGAAGCCTTCAGTCCAACAACCTTTGAGGAGCAGGTTCTTCTCATTCAAGCCTCCAAATAAGACCCCAACCCTGACAACACCTTGCACCCTGAAACAGAGGACCCACTAAGCCTACCAGTTTCCTAACCCACAGAAACTGTGAGATAGTAAATATATACTAGTGTAAGTCACTAAATTTGCAGTAATTTGCTATGTAACAATAGAAAATGAACATAATGGCACTATTGGAAGAGTTGGCTTTCAGCCCTGGCCCCCAGGTAGTGGCCTACTCATCTCTTTCCAACCCCTTCTTTATTTGGAATCTTGATGAGCCTCATGTTCATCTCTACAGACACTCCACTCCCTTCTCCTAGACATCCTTTAGGCCTAGAGGGGTATATATACTCAGCTGGTGCTGCCCCTGAGAGCAGTGCTGCCCTTGGGAGGATGGGCCAGGGGACAATTTCCTGCAAAGCCTGGGAATGGCTCAGGGCCATTTATGCAGGGAATTCCAGGGCACTTGGTACTCAGAACATTTCAAAGGAGGGGCTTCAGGTCCTTGACTAACCCCCGCCCCCCCCTCCGACGGCCCCTTGCCCCAAGACTCTCCATCTCAAATGAAAGAGCTTCTCAGCTAAAGAAGGAGCAGAGCAGGCCCCTCTAAAGCACATGGCCGCGGCCAGGGGTCCCTCACACCCACTCTGTGGCCAGCACGGTACTCAGGAGAAGCACTGGCTGGGGGTCAGGTGGATTGGATCAGACCCAGAGAGCTGCCTGCGGAGCCTAAATGAGTAGAGCTGCTGCACATCTGAGGGGAATCTTCAAAGGGAGCGAGGCTGAGCTGGGTGGTAAAAGTGGGGACTTAAGAGGGGAATGGGAGGGCCCCCAGGAAAGCAGCCAGAACTGAGTCAGTGTCCCGAAGGTATAGTCTCTTTAGGGTGGAGTGGCGGAGAGTTTGGGCTGTGAAGTCGGAGGGCATCTGTTTAAATCCTGCCTGCCTCTGCACTCTGGTTGTGTGATTTCAGGCAAATTACTTAAACCCTCTGAGTATCAGTTTCCTCACCTGTAAAATGGGGGTAAGAACTATCTGTTCCATAGGTTCGTGGAGAAGGTAAATGCCTGCAAAGTGCTTCATGAATATCGGCTACCATTAGGGAAACTGAGGCTCCAAGGGCGATTTTCCTGCTCCCGGGTGCTACTTGCCTTGCCTCAGAGGGAGAATGAGGGGGGCGTATTCAGTTGCTTGAATACTCACTTGCTCAACAAGCTTTTATGGAAACTCACAGAGCATGGTCCTAACTTACCCCCTCCTTCCTCACACTCCATGAGAACATGACGGGTCAATGGGAAGGTGCTACTGGAGCGTGGAGATATGGGTTCTGTGGTGCCTGTTCTCAATGACCGTGTGCCCTTGGGCCAGGCACTGGTCCCTGTTGCCTCCTCTGTTAAGGGAGTTACCAGTGTAACCCCCTCAAAGTATGGACCACTGACCTGTAGCCTCGGCTTCCTGGATCATGTTAGAATGCAAAATCTCAGGCCCTCCTCAGAGTCAGAGCCTCTGGGGTGGCCCCTGAAATCCCCCTCGCTAGGGGATTTTTTGCTCACTGAAGTTTGAGGATCCCTGGGGGTCAGCTGTCAGAAATCTTCACAGACCTGGCTCCACAGATCCTCCTGGGTGCCAATGGGCTGGGCTTCACTTTTATAGGCACCTGTGGGGTTCTGGGGAAACATGTTCCCTGCTGCCCATTAGAGTTTAGAAACGGCTATGGTGTGAATGTTTGTGTCTTCCCAAATGCATATGGTGAAAGGTGATGGTACGAGAAGGTGGGGCTTTGGGGAGGTGCTTCATCTTGAGGGTAGAGCCTCGTGAGTGGGATTAGTCCTTTCACAAATGAGGCCCCACAGAGCTTCCTACCCCCTCTCCTCTAGATGATACAGTGAGAAGTCTGCATCCTGGAAGAGCGTGCTCACCGGACCCTGCTGGCACCCTGACCTTGGATGTCCAGCCTCCAAAACTGTGAGATATAATTTTTTGTTGTTCTTAAGCCACCCACTGTATGCTATTTTGTTATAGCAGCCTGGACAGATAAGATACAGCTGGGCTGGGGGCCCAGTGCAAGGAATTCAGGGCCCCTTATTCAAAAGCAGGAGGAAAAACTTTTTTCTTTCTTCTGTGGGCTCTGTCTTGACTCATCGTGTTTTTAAATTTGCTATTTAATGTCATGCCCTCTAGGCATGGGGAGACTTGCCGGGCGAGTACAACCCTCAGGGCCTTCTGGGATGCTGCCCCAACCCCCACCCTCCATGTGTTTGCACCCAGGCCTCTGCTGAGGGCACTGCAGCTCACAGGGTGACCTCTGAGCTCCGGTTGGAGCAGAAGTGATTACAGCTGGAAGAAAGTGCAGCCAGCAGCAACCTGGTATTTAGGGTGATTAACGAACGGACTGGAAATTTCCTCTGCTTTGGCCTCAGCCCGCACCTGAACTGTAGCCGATGCAGCAGTCCATTTCTGTATAATGTCTTTTGACAGCTGGAAGGAGGGCAAACCCAAAAGACTAACCCAATTACAGTAAAGGAGAGATCTGGCTGCTCTCTGCTGACAAGGTGAACACAAGGGCATCCCAATCGGGGGTTCGGTGCTTTGGGACCGGCGAGCTGCCAGCAGAGCCAGTGCTTTCCTGTCCAGCTCCCCTGCATGTGTTTACTTTGCGACAAATGGTGGCTGTGACTCCTGGGCTGTGTAAGGTAGGGTGACGTGAAGAGAGCCAAGGTGGTTTGGCCTCCATGTTCTCCCCTAGCCAGACCTGCGATAGGTCCGCCCAGGAGAGGTTATAGTGGTAGGAGCCCTGACCAGGAACTCGGAAAAGCTGCGGTCTCCTCCTCGAGTAGACATTGAGCCTCCCTGGGCCCCAGGATTCTCATCTGTAACATGAAGGTGTAAAATTAGATTATCCCCAGCTCCACCTCTCCCTTACTTAACATTTAATATGGTTAAGGACTTAAAAGAGGCGTTTCAGCCTGGGAATTAATTTTACGGGAGGAGTACTAGTAAAAGAACATAGGGCAGAGTGGGACATAAACCAAAAGGTGTTACACCCATGAAAGGCTAAACTGTCATTAGAGTGTGGCGTTTCTTCATAGGCAATGGCGAGCCGTTGGGCATCTAAAGAGGAAAGGGCTGTGCTCAGAGCAGCACCTGAGGAAGATGTAGTGGGCGGCCAAGTTTCAGAAGAATTGAGGAGAAAAGAATCCAGGTAAGTCATTTCCAGTAGCACTTAATGGAGCGGCCGACAGCCTGCAGAGCCACACGCCCAAGTTTTATTGTGACCTTTGCCACACATACCTCACCCATGACTCACCTGCCGTGAGAAAGACACGTTGCAGTGGGAGGAAACACAAAGAGAATGCGAAAGATTACTACCAGAAATGGAAGCGCAGGCTCAGAGCCCGATTGGCAAAGCAACAAAAAGATACCTCTATTCTATTCTCTGCTCCTCCTCCTGCGGAGGAAATGATCCCACTTCCTCCCAGTCTCCCTGGCCCTCCCATGATGCCAGTGATGGGCCCTCCCGCTCCTGGGATGATGTCAGCTGGTCCCCCAATGATGAGACCTCTCACCCATCCCCTGATGATGTCCACTGGCCAGGAATGACTCCACCAGACAGATAAGGAGAGAGGGGAGCCTCTTGCTGTCAGTTTTATATTACTTCTCTACTTCACCAGGCGACCATGGTGCTGTGACTTTGGGTGTTTTTTTTGTTTGTTTTTTTAAAAAAATATATTTTATTGATTTTTTTACAGAGAGGAAGGGAGAGGGATAGAGAGTTAGAAACATCGATGAGAGAGAAACATCGATCAGCTGCCTCCTGCACACTCCCTACTGGGGATGTGCCCGCAACCAAGGTACATGCCCTTGACCGGAATCAAACCTGGGACCCTTGAGTCCACAGGCTGACACTCTATCCACTGAGCCAAACCGGTTTGGGCTGGTTTTTTTCTAATGGCATGACAAGGAAGACTTGCTCCCCCTTCTTATCAGAGAGAATAGTTTCAGAGGGGAGTAGGGGGACAAAAAAAAAAAGAGGCAAGTTTCATTTGTATTGTGAAATGTGAAAATAAATTTGTTAATTCTTTTAGTTAAAAAACATAAAAGAATCCAGGTAAGAAGCTATGCATACATACATGTCTTCACCTTTACCAGGTAGCACCAATCTGCTTGCCTAAGGCTGTCTTCACTCCCTCCAGCAGGCTAAGAGAGTTCTCCTTTCGGCAAACTCCCTCTATAACTTGGCATTCTCAGGCCTCTACATTTTTGCCAACCACATGGATGTGAATCAACATTTCATTGTAATATTAACTTGCATTTCCCTGGTGAGTAGTGCATTTGAATGTCTTTTGTGTGTTTATTGGATATTAATGTTTCCTCTTCTGCGAATTTCCTGTTTTTTGTCTATTTTTTTTTTAATGTTCTTTTAAAATGTCCACCCCCATAGAATCTGGATACTAATCTTTCATCAGTTATCTGAAATGCAGATGTGTTTTCCCAGTTTGTATTTGCCTTTTAACTTTGTTTATGGTGACTTTAGAAAAGTAGTCAGGTAACTTTAACAGTTGAATTTCTCAGCATTTTAACTTATGGTTTGTTCTTTGGTGTCTTTTTGAGAAATCCTTCTCTACCCTCAAATCACAAAGCAATTTTTAAATTTCTCCTGTATTTTAAAAAGTTTTAAGGTTTCCTTTCATCTTTAGGCCTTCACACACCAAATTTATTTTGTATAGTAGAGACCCTGTGCACAGATTCATGCACCAATGGAGTCTCCTGGCCTGGCCTGCAGGGATCGGGCTGAAAGTGGCCTGGTGCACGGATTTGTCCAGGGTGTGTCTGGCCTGTCTCTCCCAGTCCCAATCAACCAGACCTCAGCAGTAAGCTAACCTACCGGTTGAAGCGTCTACCCCCTGGTGGTCAGTGCACGTCATAGCGACTGGTCAAATGGTGGAACAAACGGTCGGACACTTAGCAAAGTAGGCTTTTATTATTTTGTATATGATGTAGGGTATGGTAAGGTAAAAATCCAATGCTATCACTTTCCGTATGGTTACCAGATGGTCCCAGGACCACTATTGAATGCCTCATGGCCCTTCCCTGCCTCCCAGGCCAGGAAGAGGGTTAGATAAGTGAGGGTTAGACAACTTTTGGGGTTGAAGGGTCTGCAGCATGGGCCGGTCCCTGGGTGCCCTGCTTGCCCACACTATTCCTGCCCTCTCTCCCCTTCCAGAGGACCCAGCCCATGGCAGAAAGGCTTGTGCCAGCATGGACACACACAAGACTGGGTCTCCTGCCCAGGAATGGTGGTTCCTGAGACAGAAGAGTCTTTGTGAAAAAGGGAGAAGAAGAACCCTGATGTCTCCTGTGGGCTCCAGGCTGAGGAAGGAGGGATGCCTGGCACTGAGGGGAGGCAGGGCCTGGATTGGAGCCTCCAAGGTGCGGTGAGAGGCTTTCTAGATTTCTGAGGCTTCTGGGGCGAAGGGGCTGGGTCCCCTGGAAGGGGAGAGAGAAAGCAGGAATAGGGCCTTTCTCCTCTCACTGTCCTGAGGGGACCCGACAGGCTCTGCCCCCCGCCTTTTTTCTAGAATGTGGGAGATACTTGAGGGCACCCCAGAAAGTTGAGTCTACGGCATAGATATGGAACAGATACCAGTGGAAGTAGAGAGAGATTGTCTTTTAATCCTCTTTCAATACTTCTAATTGTATCTGGGGGAAAGACTCCCTTTGGTCTAACCCAGTGATTCTCAACCTGTGGGTCGTGACCCCTTTGGCGGTCGAACGACCCTTTCACAGGGGTCACCTAAGACCATCCTGCATATCAGATATTTACATTACGATTCATAACAGTAGCAACATTACAGTTATGAAGTAGCAACGAAAATAATTTTATGGTTGGGTCACAACATGAGGAACTATATTTAAAGGGCCAGAAGGTTGAGAACCACTGGTCTAACCCGTCAACCCTGTGGAATGCTTGCTAATTCCCCCCTTTTAACTCTGAGAGACTGGGCCTGAGGCTTTGGAGACCTGGGAGCTGGGGTATCTGACTGGATATTTAATAACGTTGCTTTGTGTTGTATTTGCTTGTTGGGGGTTGCCTTCTATTCTGACAAGTGATGGCAGTTTGCTATTAGTGATGCTAATAGAAAGTTTCCTTTTAATACATGTATTTGAGCAAAAGAAAGCCGCTGTATGTGTGTAAGATCACATTTATGTGAACATCTGGATAAAGAGATGTAGAAAAGGAGGGTCAGCAGAATGTTGATGGCGGTCAGATCCCGGTGATTTTTGTCTTCCTTATGCTTTTTTTTGGTATTGTTTGCATTTTTTACAATGAGCATACATTATTTAAAATATCAGAAAATAACTACTTTTGTTATGGAGAAAGGTACATATGTTTAAAGGGACATACTAAACACATAATAATGCAAGGAGTATATGGCTTTAGCAACATGGTTGACTTGGCTTGGGTGACTTTGTGCTGGGAGACTATGAGGACCGGCCCAGGCAGACAGCAAGGACAGCCTACCTGTCACGGGAAATTTGGGCACCTACTGCTGGGGGCTGGGCCTTGTCTTTTCAGCCCTGTCCCGAGGATTTCATTTCAGTGTCTCACCGGCAACTTTTGAACCAGGTAAAAGCATTGATCGGTTGACGAGCTGGGACTGAGTTTCTGTGGTGTGTTAGACCTTTGCGTTGCCTGCCTTTAGATGCCTCAGGTTGGGGTGGACAAAGGGAATTTGGCCAGGGTCTCAATTTCTCTTCCTGGTGCTGTCCTATGAATGGGCTTGTTGTAGAAGACCGAAAAAACCCAAGCAACGCTTAGAGAAATGGAGGTACACAGCTTTATTACGCCGGCGGTCTCAGAGGAGTTGCTTCCAAAGTCTGAGCAAACCAATACGGTGGAAACTCTTCTTTTATCCCCTTTGGTTTCTTTGTCCCCCAAATATGGATGGGACTTCCAGACCTTTTCTGGGCTTTGCAAAAAGCCCTGTGTGTTGGGATGGGGTCCTTGAGACCATATCTAAGGGCTTGGCCTGGTGCCAGTGCTGATAACCCCCTCTGGGGGTTGTGTATTGTTCATAGTTTATGGCCTCTGTAAAATGTGAGCATTTAGGTAACAGGTCTTGCAAGAC
Organism: Myotis lucifugus; assembly: GCF_000147115.1. NCBI lineage: Eukaryota > Metazoa > Chordata > Mammalia > Chiroptera > Vespertilionidae > Myotis > Myotis lucifugus. The sequence continues at coordinate 2,250,069 of NW_005871054.1, read as the reverse complement.
CAGATTGTGGAGAAAGGGGCAGTGACTTAATTATAGGTTATCAAGAATGTACATTAGGTTACTGGCACAGACTCAGATTGCTAGCCCCCCAAACATCAGGGTTACATTGGAATTAGCCTTTTAGCCGTCTCAGTCTGTTGTTCTAGAGCTGAACAGCCTTCTCCCTGTAGGCTGTTCCCCATCTGCAGAGTGACCACTATTTGGCTCTCTTCCCAAAGAGTCCTGGCAGCTAGTGCCAGTTCGCTCCTCCGCAATGTAGGGCGTCATTTAACAGGAGCCCCTGGGGCGAAGGATTCCTCATGTGTAGCCACCGGAATCCTCCGCTCACCGCCCTCAGGAAAAGGCTTTTTCAGATCACACCCTGAATGACTATTTAATCTTTAATGGGGCCAACACGTCCAGACAGAACAAGGAGCAGACAGTGACTCCCGGCTCTTCCTTGGGGATTTACCCGGCTTCATGGTCTGATTGCTGTGCTGTGTGTCTGATTATGGGGTGGATGGGGATTGAGCCCACAGTGTCTTCCATCATGAGATAATACAGACCATGTTGTCGCTAATCCATAGGCACAAGACAGCCACAGGCCCTGCCCTCCTGGGGTGGCAGTCAGTCTGATGGAGGAGGCAGACTAATAAGGGCAGGTGTGAAGAGGGTTTGCTGCAGCACGTAGCAGTGGTCACTGAAGGGGGGCAGGGGCTGAGAGGGGTGTCTGAACAGAAGACTTAGAATGAGACACTGCGGGGGAGGGGAAAATTTCCTGTTTTAGTTATTCTGGCTGGTCTAATAATCAAATGGACATGAGACAGATCAATAAGAGAAAATGATCAAATGTAGTTATGTATGTGCATACAAGGGTTCCTGTAAGACAAGGGGACCCAAGGGCAAATCTGACAGGTGAGGTTTCTATGCCGTCTTGAGCCAAGGAGAAAGGGAGTAATGGTTTATATTTCTAAGGGAAGGTAGGCAATTCACAGAGAGAGATGGGAAGGAACTAAATATTTGGTAAACAAATTCTTGCAGGTCTACCCAGAAACAATGGGACACAGCGGGGAGTCTAACAAACAGACTTCCTGGGTTCCTCCCTGTCTGCCACACTTCGTTTATGTAAAACATAGTTGTCTGTGATTATAGCTCTCTTCCTGGAGCAGGTTCTCTGTCTAAATTCCTTTAGGCAATTTTTGGAGAAGGTCAAAGTTTCTTCCTGAGGCTTGTTTTTAAAAAATAAACCATCTTAAAATAAACAATATTCCAAAAAAAAGGGCATATTTGAGGTGGGAAACCTCTCCTCCCCTTCAACTCAAAGAAAGAATTCACCAGATGAGGAGAGGTGGGAAGGAGTGATCCAGGGAGAGGGAACAGAATATGCCGGAACCCAGATGCCAGAGGGACCCTGCTGTGTTCAGCTGGGAGGAGAAGAGAGAATAAGCTGGGGAGATGGGTAGGGCCCACATCCTGTTGGACCTCCTAGGACAGGAGTTCTCAACTGAGGGCAGTTTTGACCCCCAGGGACCTTTGGCAAGATTGTCACAGCTTGGTTGTCACAAATGTGTTTGTGTGTGTGTGTGTGTGGGGGGCGGGGGCTCCTGGCATCAACTAGGTAGAGGCCCTGGATGCTGCTAAACATCCTGCCAGGCACAGGACAGCCCCTGGCAACAAAGAATGATCCAGCCTAAAATGGTCAATAACGCTGGTGTTGAGAAACTGGGTCTAAAGACTTTGTTCCTCCTTCTAAAGCCAAGAGGAAGTTTTAACTGAGTTTTACAGGAGAGGGACAGGATCAGATTTGTGTTTTAAAGTGATCAGTCCAGCTGCTCTGAGGAAATGTTGAGATCTAGCTGTTCTAGTTCAGGGCCACTCTTAGTAGTTCTGGACCCTCCTCTCCAGCTTGGGAATTTCCAGCCTCTGTGGTTCCCCCCGCCCCCCAGGACTTACCCTGAACTGCTTTGTGGACCTCTAGGCCTCTACGAAACCCCATCCAGATCAGAGAAACCAAGTCGGATACTTAGTAAGAACTAAGCAGGCCAGGGGGGTTTCCACTGAGCACAACAGGCACAGCACTAGGGCCTGTAAAATGCTTAAGGCCCATGTGTCAGGCAGAAAATGGCCCCCAAAGATGTCCCAATCCCCAAAACCTGTGAATATGTTACTATACACGGCAAAGGGATTTTGCAGATGTGATTAAACTAAGGAACTTGTGAAGTATGGTAGCAATCATCTCAGGTAGAAACTGTAGTTTAACTTTAACCCCGCTGTTTGGCTTCTGTACTTATTTGCTTTGTTTAACAATAGAAAAGTTATTTTGATTTTCTGAATTATATAAATCATCCCATTCGATTGAATGCCTTATTGATTATAATGTGACTATCCCATTGGTTGTGGTCATACTGGTTTTAGAAAGCACATTCCTCTGTACCTGGGAACCAGGACAGCACACTTATCCCAAGACCCAAGGGCTCCAGATAATGTGTCCCTGTCGACTCAGTGGTTCCAAGACCCGAGGGCTCTAGATAATGTGTTTCTGTCAACTCAGTGGTCCGAAGACCCAAAACTATAATTAATCTCTGTAGATAACTAATCGGCTCAATCTCGCTTCTGTAACTGCTTTGTGCAAACCGGGGTCCTCATTCCAAACCCTGGGATGTAATCAATACCTTTGTGATCTTTGCTTATATAAATCTGGTGTTGAGGTAGTCCAGCATTTGCAATAAATATGACTCCTTAATTCGACTTCTTGAGGCGTCCTTGTGTGATTCGTGGGGTTCATTACAACACTTGAAATGGGAAGATCATCCTGGATTATCTGGGTGGGCCAATGTAATTAGAAGGGTCCTGTAAGAGGGAGACAGGAAGGTCCGATTCAGAAGAGATATGGTGACAGAAATGGCAGGGGGCGCGCGTGTGTGTGTGTGTGTGTGCGCGCGTGTGTGTGTGCGTGCGTGTGTGTGTGTGTGTGTAGGGGAAGAGATTTGAAGATGCTATGCTGCTGGCTTTGAACATGGGAGGTGGGGCCAGCACAATAAAATAATAAATTTGTGTGCCACTAAATTTCTGGCAATTTGCTAACATAGCAATAGGAAACTAATACAGCCTGGGAGAAGTATTAATGGACTCTGGCATAAAAAAACACACCCTGCAAAATTGAAATGAATAATGACATTTTTCAAAACTTATTTTATAATATTTAATAGATGCAAAAATGTGTAAAGGCTAATATAACACACAACCAAGTATTATCCACTCAAGTTAAGAAATAACCCATCCAACTTCATTTTCCTATCTTCCTTCGGGAGGTGATCAGTATCCTAAATTTGGCATTTATTATTCCCATACAGTTTTATACCTGTACCTCCAACCAATATGTAATACTGCTTTGCATGTTATTCTATATAAGTGACATCATGGTGTGTGTTTTCCTATGCAACTTTTTCTTTTATATTTAATGTGCTTTGAGATGTGGGCGAAAGAGGCCGCATGCTAACCTGACAAGCTCAGGGAAGGCCTGCACGGTGGTCTTGCAAACTCAAGACCTAAAGTGACCACAAAGGATGGTCTAAAATTGAAACTTTAACTAAAAGCAGTTATGGTAGGTAGTCATGTCCTAGGTCGGTATTTTCCCTGATAAGGTCAATCTTTACCTTAACTTTTTGCATCTAAGATAACATACCTATGAAACCTCAGAGTCACTTGTAACTTCCCTTTTTCTGGACCCCTCGGGACACAACCAAATGCACCTGGGGGCCAGGACAGAGTCCATAAATTCCTTCATTGTTATTGTTACCATGTTAAATGTTACTGCACCCATCTAAGTAAAAGAAGTTTGTGTCTGTCACTTTACTTTTTATCTAATCCCAGAGGTCTCCTCCCTTTGCTTTCTATCACCAATAGTTTTCATGTAACCCACTACATGTCCTCCTTTGATTGTAATGTATAAAACAAAGTGAAAAACCGCCATTCTCCGGAGCATTATCCCAATCCGTTGAGATTCTGCTTCCTGGCAATTGTCGACAGTTTGGTTCAAATAAATTCACAAAAATTCTTTACAGGTTTGAATGTTTTTATGTTATCAGAAAATTATTATTGTTGAATTATTCTAGTGACTACATGTTACCCAATTGCATGAGGGAGTTGAAAGGACAGAACAGGACTGATAGCTGTGTCCCTAACCCCTCTTCCAAGAAAAAGCCACAGAATGTATCAGTTACTCAGCCTGCCCTTATCTCAGCCAATAGGAATGCAAGGGAGACTAGCCCAAGGCCAGAAGTATGCTAGCCACCCTCCCTGTCTTTGTGTAACCAGACCCTAGCTGCACCCTGCCCTTGCGTCACTAGCCCCCCGGCCCTCACTCAACCAACCGGAATCGGCCAAATCAGTAGTCTGAGTGGGCCCTCACCCCCCCCACCCCACCCCAAGCCCTATAAAGTCTTTGTTCTTTCAAAAATCAGGGCTCTCTCGCATCCTACCGTTGCGCCGGTAAAGGAGGCAGAGGGACCAAGCTCAGCTTGAGTAAAGGCTCTATGCTTTTGAATCGGACTCGGCGCTCCCTGGTGGATCTATGGGGGGTCTTGAAATCTGGGCATAACAGGAGTCATACATAATTTATCTGTTCTGCTCATCAGCATTTAAGTTGTTATCAGTTTGGCTTTTACAAACAATGGAGCCATAAACATTTTTGAGCTTGTCTCTTGGTGAATTTCTGCATGGGTTTCTCCAGGGTTGATTTCTAGGAGTGAAATTGCTGGGACCTTAGATGAACAAGTTTTCCAGAGAGTTCCAAAGTGCTCCTCACAGAGGTCAGGCCAATCTTTATTCAACCAGCAATGCACAGACCCGGTGGTGATATTGTTAGACTGTAAAATTTTTGCTGATCTGATGTGTGTGAAATAATATTGTGTTGTGATTTTAACTTTCATTTTCTGGATTGCTATAAAATTGAGCACCTTTCCCTATGTCTTATAGGTCATCCCTGCTTCTTCCTCTATAAATTGCCTGCTCATTTCTTTGCCCATTTTTTTTTAAAAATATATTCTATTGATTTTTTACAGAGAGGAAGGGAGAGAGACAGAGAGTTAGAAACATCGATGAGAGAGAAACATCGATCAGCTGCCTGCTGCACATCTCCCACTGGGGATGTGCCCGCAACCCAGGTACATGCCCTTGACTGGAATCGAACCTGGGACCTTTCAGTCCCCAGGCCGACGCTCTATCCACTGAGCCAAACCGGTTTCGGCCCATTTTTAAAAATAGAGCTAGTTTTCTTTCTCTTATTGGTTTGTAGAAATTCTTTATATTATTTTTGATACTAATCCTGTGTGTGTTGTAAATATCTTCTTCCCCCTTTTGGTGGCTTGTCTTTTCATGAAGACATGGTGTCTATGAAGGCAGAGATATCATCTTATTCCAAGGCAGCATTTGGGCAGAAATTCAGTTTCATGATCCACCCAGGACTTGAAAGTAAGTTATCTAGTCTGTTAACTTACTTTCAAGGCTGGGCTGGTACAGATAGTTACAGGTGTTCCATAAAATGATTTTCGAAGTGAGGAGTATCTTCTGGACACGTTCAGTTTTGTTAATGATTTCTCATGAAATGATACCCAAATATTTATTTAAATCAGATATCACAAACTCAATGCCTACAGGGGCTCGGTGGATAACATAAAAGATTAAAACGGGTGGGGTGGGACATGCAGCCTTCTTAGAGGCACTTATTTGAGGCTGCCTTAAGTGTTTAATCCTCACAACAACCCTGTGAAGTAGTTGCCAGTATTAGTCTCATTTCACAAATAAGGAAACCTAGGCTTGAAGAGGTTAAGCAACTTGCTCAAGGTCACATCACCAGGTAGTAAAAACACAACCACCACCAGGATTCAAAGCTAGGCTGTCTGCCTTTAGGGCCCACAACCCTAACTATGATGCTAAAATGCTGTGCCAGGTACAAGAAATAGTTCGCATTTCTCTTAACTGTACTACAAGGAATATGGCAGTGCTGGTGAGATTATGAATGGCACTGGGCAGTGGGCCTCAGTGTTTAAGTACTAATAATCAAGTTCAGTAACTTTATAATATAGCTCTGGCCAAATAAAATATTTTTGTGAGCTGCCACTTTATGACCTTTGACATGGCCCAGAATGAATTGTTTACAACCTGAGCTACCAGGTTCCTAAGAGCCATGTATGCTACAGGAACCTCTTTCCAGTCACAAGTGCCTCCCTGTAATATGATGCTTAGGAATTTGGAGTCCTCAGTACAACCTCACAGACTTTAATCATATCTCACAGACCGAAGTTGCCATTGATGCAACAGTCACAGGACCTGGGACTGATGTTCCTGGTGTCCACTGGCTTTCCACTGAACCTTGTGAAAATGATTGTTTTTTTCCTCCCAGGCCAAAGCAAGTGTCTTGATATTTGTCACTTACTTGAAAATACTGCAGCATTGATGTGCAATGCTGTTTAGTTAGTTAGATTAAGCTTCCATTCCAGGGCCAATCTATGCCCCAGAGGCGTCAGCCAGCATTCTATCACAAAGGTCGGCTGCCAAGGTGGCCCTTACAAGTGCTGTATTTTGCTCTACAGCAGACACTGCTAATCAGCACAGTGATATAAATGGATTTTATCTGATGAATTTAGTGGCTTGGTGATTAGCATGGGGAATGATAGACAACAGCTCTTACTGATGGAACTAAAGATAGTCAAGGTATGTGAATAGGTTAGAATATTTTAGAGGCATTCCTCACGTTTGCCCAAACAGGGTTTGAGTCTAGTAAGGTCATTAGTATGAACCTGTAAAAATGGTGCAAACACTTGATCCTGAGCCACTCCTGTCTCCCAACATAGTTTTTTGTTGTTTTTTTGGGGGGGGGGAGGAGGGTGTTCTTGTTGGCTTATGCTGACCTGACCACGAGGATAATGAAATGCCTCTGGGATGTTGGGTCCTCCTCCAGTGAAGTATTTATGCCAGGGAGTGCTTGGGTCACTTAAAACGACAGGAGCTGGGCCTTTGTGGAACCGACAGAGCAGGTTGCGTGAAATGTTCTGTGCCTCATTGCTCATGAATGTTTATTTAATAGATGTGTCTACATAAAGGGGTAAAATATGGTCTGAGATTTGCTTTTGTCATAACTTAATAGCAAGGTAATGAGTAGGCAGCTGACTCTCACCCACTTCAAAACGTCTCAAGCTACTTACAGACTAAAATTAACTTAGGCTAGTTCCCCAAGACAAGATAGTGGAGAGTCAGACCTCAGAGGTGAGAGGTGGTGACGGGAGGCCCCAGGAGTAGCCGGTCACCTTGCTTCCCAGGCCCTCCATGCTGTAGGTGGGCCTTTGAGACCAGACTGGAGCCGGCTCTCTACGCTTCCTTCCCCAGCCGCGTGAGGTTGCCTGCGAGGGCTGTTGGGAATCTGAGTCTGTATGAGCTGCAGAACCAAGCACCTCCTGGAAGCCTGTCCCCTCCCACAGCAGGAAACAAACAGAAAGGCTGGGCTTCGGGAACCAGCTCTGCAGAACGCTTGCCAGTAAACATTTTAAAGTCTGAATTAGAGAAGTGGGTTTTCAGTTTGCATTTTTAAAAACAATATCCTCCCCAGCTCACTGTGCTAGATTATAGAAGCCTGCAGACACAGCCAGCAAGACTGTGAAGTGGGGCCTCTTTACTAGTGTGGCTGTTTAAACATATGTCCACCAACTCTTTGATACACCTCCCTCCAAAACGTGGAGCTTAACTACTTCCCCTTGAGTGTGAGCTGTCTTGCTAATGGAATAGCATGCAGCAGCAGTGACAAGGTATGGCTCCTGAGACTCAGTCATCACAGGCACAGCGGCTTCCTCCTCGATCTTTCTCTTGGTCACTCACTCAGCAGGGGGCACTCACTCAGAGGACACTGGACAGCCCGATGGAGAGGTGCTTATGGCGGGAATGGAGACCCCTGCCACTATGAGGCCTTCTGCCAGCAGCCACGGGAGCAGACCGTCTCAGACACAGATCCTCCAGCCCCAGTCAAGCCTTCAGATGGCAGCTACCCCAGCTGACTTCATGACGCAACATCACAGGAGACCCCGGGCCAAGTCACCCAGCGAAACCACTCCTCAATTCCTGACCCACAAACCTGAGATAAGGAAAGCTAGTTGTATTATTACACTGCTAAGTCTTGGGGTAACTTGTTATATATAGCAAAGATAACCAGCACAAGTAAGTTACCCTCTAGGTGAGTAGTTCTTACCCTTTGGGGTGTCAGGGATCCCTTTGAGAATCTGATAAAAGTGATGGACGCTCTCCTCAGAAAAATGCGCAGTCACAAAAACACATAGCTCACGGTTTCTGGAGGATCAAATATTCGGATAAAGTCCACGAATGGGTATCAAGTTAAAAACTCCTTCTTTAACTGTTACAGTAGTGCAAGGTTGAACTCTTTCCCACAAAATCCTTTTCCTGTGGGTGACTAATTTTAAACATTTTAAATCCTTTCCTTCAGTTTATTTTTCCTTGAGATAGAAGCACAGACTAGAGAAGGGCCCCACCACATTTCCCTAGGCTCTTTCCACCCGTGCATTTCTGAGAGCAAAGGGGTCAAACTAACTTTTCTCATGGTTCTATTTCTGTGACTCAATTCTTCTGGAAGAGTGAGGGTGAATGGTGGTATTTCCAGAATCAGTAATTATTAGGAATACAGGAAGGAAGAGTGTTCTTGAAAGATTAAAGCCCCAGGGTTCAGAGCTAAATGAGTTGGCTTGGTTCATATTCTCAGGACACGTTAGAGCATTTCGGGGAATCCCACTGAGCTCATTTTCTATCCACTGGAGCCCCTCCCTCCTTGTTTTCACATTCACTTATTTCTGGCTGACATCCCTGGTACAGAGAAGCCTAGTGATTTCTCCCCATCTTCTGCCTGGGGAGATAAAGGCCTCTAAGGGGACATAGACACAGGAGAAAACAATTAAACTTCCTCTCTGAGGTCAGTATCTGCTAAATCCCTTGAGGCCATGATTTCTTTTCTTTTTTTTTAAAAAAATATATTTTTATTGATTTTAGAGAGGAAGGAAGAGGGAGAGAGAGACAGATACATCAACAATGAGGGAGAATCATTGATTGGCTGCCTCCTGCACACCCCACACTGGGGATTGAGCCTGAAACCCAGGCATGTACCCTGACCGGGAATCAAACTGTTACCACTTGGTTCATAGGTCAACGCTCAACCACTGAGCCATGCTGGCTGGGTGAGGCCATGATTTCTGATCAAACCAAAGATAGTAATTGTAGCTCTCTGAGTCACTTCTGCTTTGGGAACCCCAGCATGGTTCTCATTTCCATCCATGAGCACATTTCCCTGGGCTGCAGAATGTCGTGTAATGCAGGCAGTGTGGACCAGGAAGAGAGGCAGTGCTTGGTGGCATGATGGTGTGATATTTGGGGCAAATTAGGACATCTTCACAGGGGCTGGGCATATAATACTGGAACTGTGGAGAGGTCTGGGTTCAGAAATATTTGTTAGCTAAAACATGAGGATAAAAGAACTTTCTTGTTCCCTAGCCATTTTGCTCAGTGGCTAGAGAATCAGCCTGAAGCTTGAAGGGTCCCAGGTTTGATTCAGGTCAGGGGGCACATGCCCAGGTTGTGGGCTTGATCCCCAGTAGGGGGTGTGCAGGAGGCAGCCGATCCATGATTCCCTCTTATTATCGATGTTTCTATCTCTCTCTCCCTCTGCCTTCCTCTCTCTCTCAAATAAAATCAATAAAAACATATTTTTTAAAAAAGAGCCCTGAAAACTGACCGGTAGGGGAGGAAGAGAAGCCCACTAAAGAGTGAGGGGATTGATTGATTGGAGAGTTTGGGAGAAGAACTGGGAGGACAAGATGTGAGAGAAATCAGTGGATGAGGGAGTTTAAGAATGGAGGGAATGTTAAGTAGTTTCACATATGAACAGAGGGTTCAGGGAAATGAAAGTTGAAACATGTCAGTTGTAGTTAGCATGTAGTTAGCATGGATCGTCTTGGCAAGAGCTTGTTAGTAGAGTGGAGGAGGTGAAAGCATGATTGGAGCAGGCTAAGGAGTGAATGAATTGACGTGGCTCCCGTAAAAATGGCTAAACGGTAGTCACCCAAGGTTTGCGACTGGATAAGGCAGAGACTTCCGTCAGCCCCGATTTTGGGCTGTGGTCTAAGAGGAAGCTGGGAGGTTCTTCTGAAAGGATCTTTTTCATTTTGATGTTTGTTCATAATCTACTTTCACTGAATGAGTAAAATTATATTTTTAATAAACAGAGGTAGCTCTCTAGAGATGTAAACTTCTGGTGTGGACAAGATGCCACCAAATGAACATAAAGAAGTAGATCAAAAGCCATCTGCCCAAACTAGAACTGTCAGAGAAGAAACAGCCTTGCCAGGCACAGTGACATAAGTTGATCATGAATCAAAGAACTGAAGGATGAAGGGTTCCGAGGGGAGAAGCAGGTGATCCACAGGTGGGGGAGGAGGTGATAAAATGGTCTCTGCTGCCTTGTCTAAGTGGATATAACCTGAGATACTCAGCCTCTCTGAATAATTAGCACCAGTCTGAGATGTATCTAGAGCAGTGATGGTGAACCTTTTGAGCTCAGTGTGTCAGCATTTTGAAAAACCCTAATTTAACTCTGGTGCCGTGTCACATATAGAAATTTTTTGATATTTGCAACCATAGTAAAACAAAGACTTATATTTTTGATATTTATTTTATATATTTACATGCCATTTAACAAAGAAAAATCAACCAAAAAAATGAGTTCGCATGTCACCTCTGACACATGTGTCATAGGTTCGCCATCACTGATCTAGAGAGCAAAGAAGAGATGGACAAATTGCAGCAAATAATTCTAAGACTTCGATTCAGGACACAGAGAACATAAGAGTTGTAGTATTATTTCACTTTAAATAAATTTATTTCCTTTACATTTTAACAAAACATTTTCTGTGTTTAATAATAATCTTTCTAGTTAAAAAAAAAAGTGAGTATAGACAACATTTTCCAAGAAGCTTCCCCAGGCCGCTGGCAGGTGCTGCCCTCATGATTCCTGCTGTGGTTCTCTGTGCTCAAGATTCACTGAAGGCCTATCACCAACCTCTAGGGCTATGTTACTATGACAACCAGTCTAGTGATTCTGTCTCTTGGAGACACTGGCTACCTATGAAGCCCAGCCCTTTGGCAGAGCTCAGTATGTGGGTCCTATGGGCCACACTCCCTTAGGCCTGCTTCAGGTTTAGATAACATCTCAAGCCCCATGGGAAGCGCTTTTCCTGGCCGGAACCCTGTTCCCACTGCAAGCTTCCCTGCCACTGCCCCACTGCTGGTCCCTCACCATGCTGCTGAGCTGGTGTGTCCTGCTGGGACACCTAGTATATTGTGTAGGCCAGAAAGATCGAATGTGAGGGCCAGCACCAACTTCCAGGAAGCAAGGCTGAAAGCCCACAACTCTTCCACCATGTGCTCAGTCTCACAAAAGCCCAGCTGCCTACGTGCTGTATCCACAGAAACTGCCACCATGCCTATTAAAAGACAGGAAGCAAAGTCATAAAAGATACATTTCCTGCCAAACATTTGGTGACAACCAGATATAAGAAGAGGAACCATAAAGTAGGAATGTGAGGATGACCGTTACATGCGCAGATGCCTTTCCTGTTGAAGAACAGCAGCTTGGACGATGGAGTGGGGAACTTGGTCACGTGGCTGTGAGTTTAGTAGGACAGTCACACAGGCAGCTCTCTTGCTTGTGAGCTGAGAAGGACCGAGCCAGCCTCCAGGTTGGTTTCTGGGAGCACTGGGCTCTTCGATGTCACAATGAAGCAAATGTTGGATATTCTACAAAGTTAGAAGCAGATCAGACTTATTTTGCTGACCTTAGAGGCCATGTGACTTCTTTGGTGGCTGCGGCTGACTATGGAAAGTCCTTAGTACATGTGGTGGCATTTGAAGCTGAGGAGTCGTTTGTCACAGCAGTGCAGCAGGCACTTTACAATGAACCCCAGACTGCCTCCTAACATCCCAGAGACCTTGTGTCAGTTGTCGACACCCTCAGACCCCACCTTGTGCCTCCTGGACTCACCTCCTCCTGAAATTGAGTCCACCTCCAATGCCTACAAAGAAAGCTTTTGGAAAATGTGGAACTTTATTGTTTTTGTTTAAAATAACAAAGCCTATATAATAAAAGCCTAATACGCAAATTGACCATCATGCTCTCACACAAGATAGCCGCCCCCATGTGGCCACAAGATGGCTGGCAGGGGAGGGAAGTTGTGGGCGATCAGGCCAGCAGGGGAGGGCAGTTAGGGGTGATCAGGCCTGCAGGGGAGAGCACTTGGGAGCAATCGGGCTGGCAGGGGAGCAGTTAGGCGTTGGTCAGGCTGGCAGGGGAGCAGTTAGGGGTGGTCAGGCTGGCAGGCAGAAGCGGTTAGGGGCAGTCAGGCAGGCAGGCAGGTGAGTGGTTGGGAGCCAGCAGTCCTGGATTGTGAGAGGGATGTCCGACTGCCTGTGGTATCGGGCCTACACAGGCAGTCAGACATCCCCCGAGGGTTTCTGATTGGAGAGGTGCAGGCCAGGCTGAGGGACACCCCCTCAGTGCATGAATTTCATGCACCAGGCCTCTAGTTTTATTATAAAAATTCAAGTAATATAAAAAAGTACAACTAAGTTAACACACACACACACACAC
>NW_005871054.1:2196975-2237021 GCF_000147115.1 Myotis lucifugus | reverse complement strand
CAAGGTGCACCCATGCCCCAGTGCTGGGCCAGGGGACCTCAGGCTGCTCCCCTCAACCCAGGCCGGGAGACCTCAGGCAGTGCCCCCCACCCAGTGGGGCTTGACGGGGGACCTGAGGCTGTGACCCCCTCCCAGTGGGGCTTGATGGGGGACCTGAGGCTGTGCCCTCTAATGCCAGGCCAGGAGACCTGAGGCTGCGCCCTCCGTCCAGCGGGGCTTGACAAGGGTGGGACTGGCCGGGTCTGGATCTAGCCCCATTGGGAGGGGGGTGGCCAGGTCTGGGTCTCACGCGATTTTGAGGTGCACGTGGGTGGGCAGGGACTTGACTCTGGGTCCCGTGGTGCACCCCAGACTCTGACAGGAGGAAGATTTTCATATATATTTTACTAATTTTCTTTCATCTTTGACACTTCTATTATAGAGAAAGGGCAAATAGCAATATTAAAATATTTCCTCTAATTAATCCCCTTTTAATGTGCATGAATTTTGTGCACTGGGCCACTAGTATATATATAACATCATTAGAGACGTTATAGGTATGTGGATAGATAGAATAACTGATAGAATTCTATAAAAATATGACCATACTCTGCTTAAAATATATTTTTCTTGATTTCAGAGAGGAAGGGAGAGGAAGAGAGATAGGAACATCAATGATGAGAGAGAATCATTGATTGGCTGCCTCCTGCATGCCCTCTACTGGGGATTGAGCACACAACCCAGGTATGTGCCCTTGACCAGAATCGAACCTGAGACCCTTCAACCCGCAGTTCTGTCCACTGAGCCAAACTAGGGCCGGGGTGGCTGGGGTGAAGGTGGGACAGGCAGGGCTTCCTGGTGTTACTATGTTTTTTTTATTATTGATTTCAGAGAGGAAGGGAGAATGATAAGAGATAGCAACATCAATGATGAGAATCATTGATTGGCTGCCTCCTGCACGCCCCCTACTGGGGGGCGGGGGATCAAGCCCGCAACCCAGGCATGTGCCCTTGGCACGAATTCAACCTGGGACCTTTTAGCCTGCAGGTCGACACTCTATCCACTGAACCAAACCGGCTAGGGCTGGTTGTTGCTATGTCTAATAACAATTCTTCTGTTTTGCACTAAGAATAACATCAGCTCTGTTTTAAATAGCTCTGTATTTTGTTACTGTGATATTTTTCTATTCTTTTCTCTCTTTTAAAATGAGAAGTGGGGACTGAATTTTATCAAGTGCTGTTTCAGCATCTGTTGAAATGATTGTATTTTTCACTATTTAACCCAGTGATATGGGTGATATCTTATTGTTAATATTAATAATAGTTGCCTTTGTATCAAGTCCTTTAATCATTCTTGGGATCGAGCCTCTTTGGCCATGGTGCAATGGTTTCCGTAATGTATTAATTAAATCTCTTTTATGTATATTTTAATGTGAGATTTGTGTGTGGCTTATAACTGCAGATGAAGATTTTCTAGAGCAGCGCTTCTTATCCTTTCTCATTACTGCCCTCCCTGTGGAGACTTTGAGACATTTTTTCTTTATGTCTGTACTCACAAGCCAAGGGCTTTATTGATGCAGCAGGCACTTCACAATGAACGCTAGAGAGCCCGCCTTCTCTGGGAGGATGTTTGTACAAACCCTCCCGGGTTTTCCACTTCAAAAACACAAGCTCTCCCTTTCAACACAGGCCGTGGATCTGCACCGCCCAAATCATCCCTCCCCATCTTACACAGGCAGTGCACACAGGCACACCTGGCCAACACCGGCCAGCTAGTCTGGCAGACAGTCCCAGTGTCAGTTCTACATTAGCTGTGGACAAAGGCGCACACGGTCGGATCCTGCAAAGGCTTTAGGAAACAGACATAAGACAATTTCTTCCTCCACCTTGAAAATAAAATACACTTCAGTGGATGCATGTCCTGAAATAGTTGGGAGTTCCTGGGAAGATGGTTCAATGTCAATCCCTTTTTCAAAAAAAATTTTTTTAAATTGATTTTGAGGGAGAGAGGGAGAGACAGACACATGAGAGATAGAGATAGAGAGAGAGAAATATGGATGGGAGAGGATTGGCTGCCATATGTAGTTTTATATCTTGGAATGAACTAGGCAATAGGGCACATTTTTTATCCTCACCCAAGGATACGTTTTCATTGATTTTTAGAGAGCGAGAGAGGGAGAGAGAAACATTGATATGTGAGAGACACATAGATGGGTTGCCTCCCATACATGCTCCTACCAGGGATTAAACCCACAACCTTTTGGTGTACAGGGGGATGCTCCAATCAACTGAGCCACCTGGCCAGGGCTATTGGCCCTTTCTTTAAGGCATCAATCACAGGTAGGCCCTTCAGCATATGGATCAGAATATTTGCAACATCTGGTGGATAAGCAGGCATAGGATAGAAGACTGAGGAGTGAGGCCTAGAATGTCTCTAGATCCCTAAATTTGTATGTTACACATATGGCCTTAGCAAGACTCCACTGGGGCAGCTGCTTGTCAAGGATTGACAGTACGTAGCTGGGTTTGAAGTCAGGAAGAAGTAGGGGACAGAGGTTGGACTCACAAGCTGAGCTGTAGATTGGGATGTAGCAATGGTATTAAAGTGCACAATGGTATTAAAGTGCATATGGTTGAGGTCAAAGGCTTATTTTATTGCACATTCTTCCTTTGGAGCATCAGTCTTATCTTCAAGGGATAGAATTCCTTGATTGCCATTTTTAAAATAAGGTCATTAGCCTTGGAGAGTTGGGTGGGATTTAGCGTTCACCCGTATTGTAGTAGATAGTAATAGGTAGTGGCCAGCTAAGGTGACTCCAATGAGTAATACTCCTGTATAATCAATCCCCTCCCATTGAATGCAAGTGGAACCTGTGACTTGCTTCTAACCAATATGCATGGCAAAGGTGAGGGGATGTCAATTCCTTGCTTAGGTGTGTCCTATGGCTAAGGTCACTCCTTGATTACATTTGTTATGTAAGACTGTTGAGGAGGGGTGGTGAACTGCCTATGGGGAGGGCCACATGGGGAACAAACTGCAGGCGGCCTTAGGACTTGAGGATAGCCAGCGGTCAGGAAAAAAACAGGGCCCTGAGCCCTCCAGACACCAAGCAAATGAATTCTGCCAACAACCAATGACCTTGGAAGCAGATCCCCCCCCCCCCCCCCCCCGCCAGGCAAACTACCAGATGAGAACACAGGGCAGCCAACATCTTGATTGCTACCTGGGAAACTCTAAGCCCAGGACCCAGCTAAGTTATACCTGAACTCCTGAACCAAGGAAAGCATAAGAATAAATATGTGTTCATTGAAGCCACAGAATTTGTGGTAATTTGTTATGCAGCAACAGAAAACTAACACACACACACACACTCACGCACACACACACACACACACACACACATACATGGACACTTCTAGTTGAATTTTTTTCTACATTTCTTCCCTCTTCCCAAGTTATTAGCTTAATATTTATTAGGTGAAGTTTGGACTTTCAGATTGTTAAAAAATATTGTTCTTTTCATTCATATGTTCAAACTTTATGAGCATATACTTTTGTGTTCTATTTTCTTATTTTTGAATTTTTATGTATTCGTTGGTATCTCCTTCCTCAATTCAAAATTTATTAAATTATCGCTTTACTTTTCAAATACTTAGCTTTTGGTTTTACTTATTGAGCCCAGTGAAATTATTTTTCATTTTCAAAAGTATCTCCTTCTACTTTTATTGTCACATTTGCTTCTTCCTCTTTAGCCTGGCTTGTCTTCTAAATTCTTTTTCTAATATCTTCAGTGGAATTCTTTCTAAAATGTTCTCTTTTTATCAACCACTGAAACAGAGAAAATTTCAAATTATAAAATTTTCTAAAAGTACGGCTTTGAATACATTCCAGAGATTACTGTGGCATGTTTTAACCATCATTGTTTTCTGAATAAACTCCTTTTGTGTTCTTGATTTTCTTTCCAATTCAATTGCTGATTCAGTAAAAAATTTAAAATTTCCAAGTAGTTGGTTTATTTTTATTTGTTTTGGTCGTTACTTTATATTTCATTCTATTTTGGCCAGAGAACATAGCAAATATCATTTCTGTTCTTTTTGAACTACTTGAGATTGTGTTTGTGGCCTAGCATGTGATGTATGAGACCATATGGGAAGTTGCCATGGACAGTTGGAAATTATACACAGTACAAGAGATCTATTAATTCTGTCTCTAAGATACTTCTTCTCAGGGGCTGGGACAGGCTCAGGGGCTAAAGTAAGAGCTGAGGAGCATCCATGAGTATAATTAGTAGGACCCTGGTTCCTGGCAGAGCTGGGAAGGGCACCACTCAAACAACCAATGAGAGTCTTGTTGAAATAGAGAGAGAGAGTAGTTAAGAGAATAGCTGGTGTGACAGGCCAGAGAGATGGGGACATAGTGTGTCACCCTCCAAGGGGAAGCAGGGGTCCAACAGTAAACGAGCAGAGAAGTCAATGAGTTAAAGAGAGAGGTATGGATCTTGCTGAAAATCCCCATGTTAGTAGTACTTCAGTTGGCTGCATATGGTAGAATCCTCTGGTGCTGTCTCCAGGCTAATAAGTGTTTAGAATTATCTCTAATGATTAACTTCTGTTCTTTCTGGTAGAGAGGGAACATCTTTGCACATTTATGTCATGCTTTTAGGAAAATAGGGGGAGGGCAAGAGAGCTTTTCTTGTATTTATTTCTCTCTTTTTTCCCCCCTTTTAAAAAATACATATTTTTGTTGATTTCAGAGAGGAAGGGAGAGGGAGAGAGAGATAGAAACATCAATGCTGAGAGAGAATCATTGCATGCTCCCTACTGGGGATCGAGCCCACAACCCGGGCATGTGCCCTTGACTGGAATCGAACCCAGGACCCTTCAGTCTGCAGGTTGACACTTAATCCACTGAACCAAACAGGCTAGAGCTTGTATTTACTTCTCAATTGCCTTTAGCTCAAAATAATATTTATGCCAGAGTGGCACATTTTGGGGTGGCATATTCTGCTACCCTTCAAGGTCAAGAACAACATACTGTAGCAGAACATGAAGTTAGAAGGAGCCTGAATATCGATAATTTCCAAAACCTCTGTACTGGTCCCGGAGGCCTGTCAGACCTGCTGTGTTCTCATTACTTGGGGAAAATACTCCATTTGGTTAAGCTGCCATATTTGTGCCTCTATTTTATGCAATGGAATTCAAGCATAATTGAGGATAGGCCAATAAAATACCTTGCTGTAATTGTTTTTCTAAAAGAACTGTCCTTGTACTTATACCCATTTTTGCTTTATGTATTTTGTAACTAGACTTGGGGGGGGGTGGTCATCTGTATTCAATGTTCTTAGTATTTTATTATTAAACATGTCTTTTCCATTATATGATAACCTTTTTCATTTGTTTGAATACTTTTTGTCTTTATCTAGTAGGCAGTGAAAAGCAAAAAAAGCAAAATTATTTTGTTCCTCATAGAAGAGAGTTGAAAGTTCTGATTGCTGATAGTTAGAACCAGATATAGAAAAGAAAATGTTCATTGTTTTAAGTTAATTGCCTGTTA
Source organism: Myotis lucifugus (assembly GCF_000147115.1). Taxonomy (NCBI): domain Eukaryota; kingdom Metazoa; phylum Chordata; class Mammalia; order Chiroptera; family Vespertilionidae; genus Myotis; species Myotis lucifugus. Next base: position 2,231,489 of record NW_005871054.1, on the reverse strand, counting down.
CTGCTGAAAAGGAAAATGTGACTTACCACACATACTTACGAGATACAAATAAGCAAAAGACATAATGGAAAAGAAACAGGAAATATAAAATATGAGCCCAGAAAATGGGCTAAACATCATAGTAAATGAATACAGTCAAAATGCTTCTGCTAAAATCTAAGAGCCTCAGTTCAGATTGAAAAAACGAAATCCATTAGTAAATGAATTCTGAGGCTACACAGATGTTTTTTCAAAAGGCAAAACCCAGGAAGTAAGACAACACTTCTATCAAAGTCAAGCAGAAGGAAGGGAGAGGAGGGTTTCTAGAGTCGTTCCGGGCCTCTGAGGGTTCCTCTCATCTCCTCAGCCCAGTTGTCCCACTGGAAGGGGCCACACGCCTCTGAGGTGTGCTGCCAAGCGTTCAGGGGGTCCCTGGCGGCTCCCACTGGAGTGGGTAGAAACAGCAGATTCCAAACTCTAGTGAGGAAGAAACATAAGCTTGTGTTTTCCTGAATGCAACTGGACTTCTAGTACAGTCTCCATTCCATCAAGGTGTCCTGCTCCTCACCCCAGCCGCGTGCCCCGCCCCCACCCCACTTTCCTCTGATTGCCTAGTTCTGGAGGACTTCCCATGGCATGGGGGTGGGGCAGGGCAGATGCTCCTTGGCTGGTCCTTGGCTGGTCTGGGACCAGGCTTCTCTCCACTTCTGTGCTGGCCTTGAGTGCCTGCAAACCACCACCGGGCCCTGTCTGCCTCCCACACGGGGCTCACCCCCCTTCCCCATCTCCGGGGGTCCCTGGCCACCTCCTCTGAGAGGGAATTTCCGTCCTGGAAAAGTGGAGGCCTACAGACCCGACATGTTCATTCTGACTTTGCAGTCTCTGGGGCTCAGCTCAGGACAGAGGACCCTGGATCCTTCTGCCCATGATCCACTAACAACTAAGCTAAAGGCAGCAAATTAGTAGCATGCAGGTCGTGTCCAGTCCAGGAGATATTTTGTCTGGCGCAGACGGTATTTAAAGATTCTTTTCAAAAGGTTAGGAACATTTTGTTATGAGAGCTTTAGCTTTTAAATCCATCTACCAATTTACAGGAAGTACAGAAGACAGAGGAGCATGTAAATGACACCAGCAAAACCCAGACTGTGGGAAACTCTATACGACAAAGGGCATGGCTTCTTCTTTTCTGTTTTTTTTTTAGAAAAAAAAATTTTAATTGGTTTGAGAGAGAGACAGATTTGTTGTTCCACTTATTTATGCATTCATCGGTTGCTTCTTGTACGTGCCTTGACCGGGATTGAACCCACCGTCTTGGGGTATCGGGATGATGCTCTAACCAACTGAACTACCCAGTCAGGGCCAAGGGCCTGGCTTCTTTAACAAATACATTGAAGGGACAAAAAGAAGGGGAGCGAGCCTATAGGCTCAAGGAAACTTAAAAACATCAATCACTTGCAATGTGTGGACTTTGTTTGGAGCCTGTTTCAAACAAACTGTAAAATATAAAATAACATAAACATTGATGACCTTCATGAAAAAATTGTAAATGTTAACCCTGACAGGCTATTTAATGTGAAGTTCCCGGGGTTTATTTAGTTATGACATTGTGTTATGGTTAGAAACACGAGTCCTTATTTTTACAAAGAAAATGGTGAGTCTAGGATTTACTTCACAATATTCAGGGTTGGGGGGAGTGAGGTAGATGAAACAAAATTGACCATGAAGTTGATAACTTATTGAAACTTGGTGATAAGTGCAAGCAGGCTCATTATATTAATTTGCCGATTTTTAATATGTTTGAAGTTTTCCATAGTTACCTTTTCATTTTATTTTATTAAAAAAAATTTTAGAGGAGAGTTTCCACATAAACATTCTGAGTTTGGCTTTTCTGGAAGACCATGGGAGGATCTGGTAAGAGGCCAGACCTCCACCCTGCAGCAACCAGCTGGAGTTGAGAAGTGTTGTGGGGCGGCATCTGCCCCCTGAGGAGCCAGTCTCCACACTCCCTGCTGCTCGAGGGAGGCCGAGGCCAGGCCACCCCCTCTGTCCCCTCCGCCTGCCTCAGCCGCCAGCATTCAGGTTTGCAACTTTCCTTTCCTTCCTCCCAGCACTCTCCTCACCGTGGGGCTGGGTCAAAGGAGCTGCTTGCTCTTCTGCTCTTTTTCACTGTTTTTCTCCCAAGTCTTTTTTCTGTGCCATGCATCCTTTTTGGTCCCCGGAGAATCCAGGATTTTGAAACTCAAAAGCATGAGACGAAAAATCCATTAGAAAATTAATTATGAGGACAAGCAAATGTTTTTTTAAAAGGCAAAACCCAGGAAGGAAGACAAATACTTCTTTCAAAGTCAAGCAGAAAGAAGGGAGAGGAAGGTTTCTAGAGGCGGTGCGGACCTCTGAGGGTTCCTCTCATCTCCTCAGTCCATTTCTATCACCGGGAAGGGCCACACCTCTCCGAGATGTGCTGCAAAGGCCTTCTGTGGGGGGTGGGGGGTGGGGTGGGGGGGAGGCCCCTCCCGTGCACTCCCCTCCTGCTTTTATCCATCATACCCCATTCCTGAGGAAGTGAGCACAGCACACCCTGGCACTTCCAATAAAGACACAGATGGGGCTGGGAAGGAAAAATTACAGAAAAGTTGGTTAAGATGTAGATGTGGATCGTATACCTATCAGGTTGGCTGATGTTAAGAAGTTGGATGATATCAAGTTCTGCCAAAGGTGAAGGGAAACAGAAGCGCTCGTGGGCCCGTTAACGGGTGTAAGCTTTCCGGACAGCAGCTTGGAAGTGTTAAGTGAAACGGAATACGGACGATCCCACGCCCAGCTCTCCTGGACGCTGAGCCCAGAGAAAGTCTTGCCCAGCTCCCCAAAGAAATATGTGCGAGTGAATAGGTTCTTGTAGAATTGTTTGTAAGAGCGAGGATTTGGAAACACCCAGAAGTTTACGAATAGTAAAGTAGATAAATAAAATGTGAGCTACGCAGATGAGCGCTATTCAGCAGGTAAAAGGGAATGCTCTGGCCCAGATTCATTTCTGTCAACTTGGAGCCACCTCAAGATCTCAGAATCTTGACTGGGAAAAAGTGAGAAGAGAATGATATGTGCACAAAGAACACTGAAGGTTATTTTTTTGTTTAAAAAATAGGCACAAAATAATACCAATACCGGGCCTGGATGCAAATGGAAATCTAGATGAGGGGGACATACAGAATCACAGGAATGGTAAGAGGAGAAAAATGAGATTGGGGATGGGGTGAAGGGGTAAAAAAAAAAAAAAAAGTAAAAGTGAGCCGTGCAGGTGCTGATAGAGATGGTGTGCCTTGGACCAAGGAGACGGCTCATTCCTTCTGCGTACATGAGGTTTCAGCAAACAGAAAACGAACCAAAACAAAACACCGGTTAATATTTAAAATATTAACCTGACGCATGTGGAAAAAGAACCGAGCGAGTGGCCGTGAATAATTAGAGGTCTAACATGTGCCCAGAGGTGGCAGCGAGGGCTATCTCTCGGTCCTCCTGGCAGAGTGGGCCAGCGGGCGGCCCGGGGCAGCGCCAGGGGAATGGAGTGTCCCCTGTGATTCTCCAATGGCTGATCTCCTTCTGGGGTCACTCCATGTTGTGGCCTTGAGTCTCTTCAAACACAGATACTCAGCCTCCTTCCAGCCCTGCCGACTGCTATCAGGGAACCTGTGGGGTCACGAGATTTTCCCACAGAGGTTGTCAGCACGGGGAGGCTTCCACCTGTTATTAGCCGCCAGCTCCTCCAGCAAAGCCAGGGTGTCCTGGGAACAGATACTCCTCCAGCCCCCCTTTTCTTTGGGTGCCTTCAGTACCAAAAGCTGCTTCTCAAACATGTTATATGCTCCTAACTAGAGCTGTCCAGGTTATCTTTTCTTGGGATGTGAAGGGGCAGAGGAGAGCGGTCTAGTAACGGCTCTGATTTTGCTTGAAGCCCCGCCCGCAGGCAGTGAAGGGGAGCAGGACCATGAGTTCTTTGTTGTCTCCTGAGCCCATCCTCCCCGCCTCCCTTCCTTTTCCTTTTACAAACATACTCAGTGCAGCGTCTGCACCAGGAACTGCTGGGGTCCAACCCCAGCAAGGAACTATGCTGGGCACCATATGATTTGAATCTGACACTGTCGCCTGCCCTCAGGGAGGTTCAAGTGTAGTGGGGAACAAGTAGTGAGTGTGGCCACGTGGTGGATTTGTGAGTGTGAGGGTGCTTTGAGACCACGGAGGTGGGCAGCTACTTCAGATGGGAGGGTATCAGGGATGGCTTCTTGGAGGCAGTGCTCCTTGCTGAATCTGAAAGGATAACTGGAGTTAACAAGAAGGGGAGAGGTATTCTTGCTGGAGGGAAGAGCACATGCGATGGCTGGGAGGCACGAAACAACAGGAAGCAGTGGGAAGCTGTCAATAGTTCGTCATATCTGGGCTCAGGCAGATTGTGTTAGGACTTAACTGATGTCCTACCTCCTCCCTGAGGCCTGCAGAATTGCCACAGCCCCATCATGTTCCCCTCCTCTGAATCTTGGGCAAACTTTTGCAATCACATGTTTCCCTACTGTTAGTGTGTGTGTGTGTGTGTGTGTGTGTGTGTGTGTGTGTGTGTGCTCACACGCGAAGGCTTCATTTCCCAGTCCTGGCTTGGAGAAGGGCTCACTAGCCCAGGGCTTCTTCCACCCAGCGCCTTGCATTTAGCCTTCACTCTACCACGGATGGGCCTGATTCACCCAATTCTGAGCGGATGTGCTGCTCAGTGAGGAGGGAGACCGAGGCCGGGGTAGCAGCACCGGATCCCACCCCAGTTCATTGGGCGTCCAGTCTGAGAGGCTTCTGCCAGGTTGTGCCTGAACCAGGCTGACATCTGGGCCGGTGCCCAGGTGAACATTCTTCTGGGAGAGAGAACTGGAAATCTGGTAGCCAGCCTCTCAGATGGTGCCCAATGATCCCCACCGCCTGGCTTTCATGCCCTGTGTCGTCTCCTTCCTTGAAGCTTGATGGGTCGGCATGACCAACAGAATACAGCAGAAGAGATGGATATGCCTTCAAGGTCAGCTGAACAGAGCCATTAGACTTCCGCCTTAGAGTCCATCTTGGACTGCTCACCCTGGAAGGAGCCACCTGCTGTGTTGTGAGCACACTCAGGCAGCCCTCTGGGAGGTCCACGGGGTGAGAAGCCAGGGCCCCTGTCAACGCCCAGTGAGGAGCCATCATGGACACACCCCCTCCAGCTCCAGTGAAGCTCAGAGGACAGCGGCTTCCTGAGAAACCCAGAGCCCGAGCGACCAGCGACCAGCGTAGCTGCTTCCAAATTCCTGACTCTCAGATACGCTTAGGAATGTTAAACGTTTGTTTTTAAAGCCGTGGCATTTTAGGGTAATTTATTACACAGCAATAAATAACCTACACGAAGCATTTAGCAACTCGGAGTGGCTTTTCCTACTGCATGTTTGGAAAGGCCTCCTGGCCGGGCAGAAATATTAGGGCTCCCAAAAGGTCACAGTCACTCACTCCCGTTTCTTTTTCTCACTCCTTCTCCTTCCCCAGGTACTTCCCTTGATGAGACTGATAGCCCAACAGCAGACCAGAAAGAAATCTCACCTGGGCTTCCCTTAGGTGACTACACAGAGCGGCAGGAAAGCCAGCTGCCGCGACCCCACCCCCACTGCTCCAGGGAGGTTTCCAGTCAGCGAGGCACTGACCTTGGGCACAGGACATTCCCAAAGACATTGTGTCAACAAGCCAAGCCTCATCAGAACCTTCCCTCCTAACCCTACAAAAGCCCTAACCCCTGCTTTTGTTAAATCGGAGTATAAACCTTTACCTCTGGTTATTCAGTGAGTTACTCTTAGTCCTTGTGCCCACACTCAGAATGCGTACAAACCTCACCTTCTGTTAATCTGTCTATTGTTAGTTAATTCACATGCCCCCAGCCCCACCCTCACCCCTCAAACCTAAGTTGGTAGAAGAAACGTTTTTTCCTCCCAACACTCTCAAATCAAAGAATCCCCAGGGACTGTCAAGTGGGAAGTTCTGGGGCCCTTGCAACTGAGTTTTCAGTCTGAACCAACACCTAGTAGGAGAGATGCCTCAGAAATTCACAGCCCCCTCACCCCAGGGATCCACAGAAACATAAGGACATAGGGAGGCAGGATAGTAAGAAGCTATAAAAATTCCTTGGCAAGTGGAATGGGGAACTGAGACAGATAGTGGGTTCCAATGGGCCCCACCCAGCACCACGACTCACCTGCCTCCTTCTCCCTGCATGACCACTTCCTTAACCTTTGGCCCTGAGAACAATGAGGTTCTGACCAGCATCAAATAAAGCTTCTGAAACAAAGCTTCCGGTCCGTTGACCACAGAGACAGAGTTTTGGTCAAACTAGAACATCTAGGCCTCAATTGTGTTTCAGCTTGAGGCCCAGAAAAGCAGCAAAACCAGACAAAGTGAACAGGTGAAACCAACTTGTATCAGGACCCCCCACCCTAGCACCAACCAATCAGCAGAGACCATGACGCTGACTCTATACACTTGCTCATTTTGATGAATCATCATATTAAAGGACACACCTGGAAAGCTGATGAATATTCCATTAAGATCCTCCCCTAAAACCTCCCTTAAAATTCCTGCCTTTAGGAAATAGATAAAAACCCTTGAGACAAAGGACCCAGTGCATGCCCTCTCTACGGCATCCCACACCTTCCCACCTTCCTTCTTCAGGTGTGTGCCTTTGTTTTCTTTCTCCTAAGCTCCAAGGGCCCTTCTGAGTAATTTGTTCCTGAGTCCATGCAGCTGGCTCACTTCTTCTGCCTCTGTGACTTTCTTTCTAAAAAGCCAAGGCCAATCTCTGAGTAGTCCACTCGCTTCTGCTCTTCGAGTGTGCTTTCACTTTACTTGCTAAATGAACTTCCTCTTGTGCTAGAGTTCTTGCCTCTGAATTCTTTCTTTGCTGAACTCAAGGACCGAGGTTGCTGAACTGAGAGCCCACCTCAGTGCTAACAGTAGTGAGAAGGCTAAAAGGTTAATTCCAATGTAACCCTGATATCTGGGGGGGGCTAGCAATCTGAATCTGTGCCAGCAAGTCCAGTGTACATTCTTGAGAACCTATAATTAAGTCATTGCCCCTTTCTCCACAAACTGGTCTTGTAAGACCTGTTACCTAAATGCTCACACTTTACAGAGGCCATAAACCATGACATAGCCCCTGGAGGGGGGTTATCAGCACTGGCGCCAGGCCAGGCCCTTAGGTATGGTCTCAAGACCCCCAATACCTGGGGCTTTTTGCAAAGCCTTCGAAAGGTCTGGAAGTATAATCCATATTTGGGGGACAAAGACACCAAAAGGGGATAAAAGAAGGGCTTCCACCATATTGGTTTGCTCAGAATTTGAGAGGCAACCTCCTCTGAGTCCGCAGGCGTAATAAAGCTGTGTAACTCCATTTCTCTAAGCATCACTTGGTTTTTCTCTGGTCTTCTACAACAGCAGTAGAGGCAACTGCTCATTTACAGAACGTGGCAGCTCCTGGTCTGTAGCAGCTTCCCGTTGGGTTTTGGCTTATTTGACAAACACCTAGTACTTGCTATGTGCCAGGCTCTGTCCTAAGCACTTCATAAATATTAAGTCATTTAATTCTCATAACAACCCTCTGAAGTAAATGCTATTGTTGCCTTCATTTTACAGTAAGGATCTCAAGGCATGGAAAGGTCAAGCAATTTGCTCAAAAAGGCACACAGTGAGTGAGTTGCAGAGCAGGGATCCATGCACACCCAGGTGGCCTGGTTCTGGTCTCTGCCCTGAGATGAGAATTGACCCAAAGTTTGTTCAGCGAGTGTTCTGTGCCTCTGGGGCCCCGTGTTTTAGCCAGAGCTTCTGGGGCTGGGCAGGGTTATGTATCTTGGTTCTGGGGACAGGAATGCTGGAAGTTCACATCCTAGGCCACATGTTTACCTGGGGAAACCAGGGGGTCAGTCGGGGTGTGTGGGGGGGGTGGGGTGGGGGATGTTCCAAGGCCAACCTCTGCACTCAGCCCTGAGGGTCAACCTGAGCCCTGCCTGGGGAAGGAGAGCCTCCTTCCTGATCATGCTCAGTCCTGCCTCCCCAGCGTGGCTCAGCCAGGTAGGTACCTTCAGGGATGCCCCCATACTTCCCCACCTGCATAGACCATTATTTCTCAACAAGGGCAATTTTGCCCCCCAGGGATCATGTGGCGAAGTCTAGAGACATGTTTTTGGGTTTTTTTTGACAGATCCTATCTTTATTTAAAATTTGATATTATGTTCAATATGCATTATGTTCAATGCAAAGTTAAGTTTTGCATTAACTTTGATTTTTTTTAGTACTGCATTAATTACTTTTCTTATTACTGAGTTTTTGGGGGCCTACTTAAATTTTATTTTATTTTTTTAAATTGTTTTATTGCTTAAAGTATTACAAAGAGTATTACATATGTGTCCTTTTTTCCCCACCCTTGACAATCCCCTGGCCTCCCCTACCCCCCAGTGTCTTATGTCCATTGGTTATGCTTATATGCATGCATACAAGTCCTTCGGTTGATCTCTTACCCTCCCCTCCTGCTCCCCAACCCTCCCTGGCCTTCCCGCTGTAGTTTGACAGTCTGTTCGAGGCTGCTCTGCCTCTGTATCTATTTTTGTTCATCCGTTTATAATGGTCTTTATTATCCATAAATGAGTGAGATCATGTGGTATTTTTCCTTCATTGACTGGCTTATTTCACTTAGCATAATGCTCTCCAGTTCCATCCAGAAACATGTTGCTTTTTAAATTTTATTTTTATTGTCACAACTAGAAGGTTGCTAATGGCACCAAGTAAGTAGAGGTCAGAGATGCTGCCAAACATTCTAAAATTCACAGGATGACCCTGCACAACAAAAAATTACCTTGTCCAAAATGCCAGTAGTGCCTAGGTTGAGAAACTGAGCTGGGCCCCTCCCACAGCCTCCTTAAGGCCCAGGACCCCCTCCCCCACAGGGTGATTCCTGTTACAGTGGTGGTTGTGGTCCTGGGGGGGGTCCTCACTTCCGCGCCTCTTAGAGGCCACAAAAGAACATGAATGATTCAGTTTGCACTCCAGCTATAGGTTCTTGGAAATAAAATAAGGATGTTGAGGTATTGACAAATGTAGTTGACATTATTTTGTATCAGGCTCTGTACTAAGCATTTTACATATTTTATCTTATTTATTTTTCATAAGCTTGTTTTAGATGCTATTTTTATCCCCATGTAATGATTGGGAAAGGAAGGATTATAAATGTTAAGTAACTCACCCAAGGTCCCACAGCGAATAAGTGACAGGGCGGGTATCCAGCCCACCCAGGTAGTCTGACTAGGTGCTGATATGTGCACCTAGGCAAAGCAAAGACGCTAAAATCTCCCTGTGGAGGTGCCTGCCTGAGGTCAGGAACCTCCTATCCTCCCCTGGACAGGGATCCGCACCACTCACTCCATAGCTCAGTTGCAGCCAAGACTCCCTGGAGCTGGGCAGAGTGGTTTGACCTGACCTAGTTCTTTAAAAAAAAAAGGGAGAGGAGTAGCAGAGAGAAGGGTTTGTTTTCGTACAGGGACAGTTAAGACAGACAGGACTGGGCGGGAGGAGATGGGCGAGGAAGGGAGGCTTAGGAGCTTCTTATTATTTATTATACCAGGGGAAAGAATGGGAGGTTTGTTTCTAAGCCATAAATACCCTCCTTTGATCCCTGTGCCTAACAGAGATAAAGGAGTCGCCTGGCCTCAGAGGTGCATGGTGCCGGCCTTAGCGATTCTCACCACACCCTACTCCAAAGTAGCTGTGTCAGGATTTGACCAGGTCTGGGGAGGAGACGGGACTGAAGTGGGGTGAGTTCCTGCACTGATCAGATTCAGGTTTGCAGAGATGTAATCAGCCTCCCTTCATAAGCCAGAGAACAGAGCTAGACCCCAGCTTCTGGGCTCTGCCCTCCTCGACTTTGCCTTCAGGGCCCTGGTGGGTCCTGACTCCACTGAGAGGGGACGGGTCCTGTGTATTTCCAGAGCTGCAGGGGCATCTGAAAGCTCTTAAGAGGCTTTTGGTGCAAAGTTAACAACCTAGGACCCTGCCCATTCAGAGGGCGGAAGAGCTTTGAAGTTCCCTTTGTGACTTGTTTTCACGGCCCTGATCCTGCTGTGCTGGAATTAGCCTGCAGCCCTGCCCCATCTCTGGAGATTTCTTCCCAAACTCCACAAACCTCAGGGAAATGCTGCAAGTTCCACTCACCACCCCCAGTCACTGACTCCCTTTTCTTAGGCTAAACTATAAAAGAGCCCCCAGAGCCCCCACCAGGAGACATTCTCTACCTCTGTCTAGTTTCTCTAGATTTTCTGCTGACTCTTAGAACTGAATGTGAGGGCTGAAGCTTCCAAGAAGTGTGTTGTGGGTGGCGGGCGGGGGGTGGAAGAAAGGACTTGATAAGGGCAAGGGGGAGTGAACAAGATCATCCCTGCCGGCTAGCCGCCCAAGCTGAGGGCCAGGTCTAGGCTAGTAACAGCAGGGCCCAGAGAGAAGAAAAAAACAGGGGAGTCCAGCCTTTCCAGTCATGTCCAGTGAGTCAACCACTGCTGTTTGTGTAGCCAAATATCAGTCTCAGGGATCTTTATCGCTCTGAGCTTCACGAAACAGGCTCTGCTACCGCATTGCTCAAGTCCACCAAAAAGGCAGTATTGAAGGAGGAGAGGGGACAAGCAGGGTAGGAGGGAGAGGAGGAGGAGGGGGAGGAAGAGAATAATGATAGAAAGATAAGGAAGGAAGAAGGGAGGGAGGGAGAGAAAAGGGCCCGGGGACAGGGGGAGAATGGGAGGGAGGGAGGGAGGGAGGGAGGAAGGAAGGAAGGAAGGAAGGAAGGAAGGAAGGAAGGAAGGAAGGAAGGAAGGAAGAGCAGAAATCCTAAACCAGCCTGCATTACTTTTCAGTGAAGACTTTGAGCAATGGTGCCATCTTGTGGCTGTGAATAGGAATTACAGCCAGCATCCGTGTGTGTGTGTGTGTGTGTGTGTGTGTGTGTGTGTGTGTCGCTCTCCCCTCCCTCCCGCCTTTTCTTCCATTTTTCATCTATATTCCAGAGTAATAGTTCTATATACAAGGTTCTAGAATAGCACCACCCAAAAACAATACCCACAAACCACATATGAGTATTTATACTTAAATGTAAGTCAATTAAAGTAACGTAAAATTTGAAATTCACTTCCTCAGTCACATGACGCATCTTAAGCCCTGTGTGACTGGTGACTACTGCATTGGACATCAAGGGAATAGAGCATTGCCATTGTCGCAGAAAGTTCCCTTGAACAATGCTGTTGTAGGAAGTTCAGAGTTGTCATTTGATGGAGCAGTATAAAAATTCAGAAGAAATATAGTTTAGAGCCAAATTGCACCTTCAGAATGACCCCTGGTTAAATATATATATATATATATATATATATATATATATATATATATATATATATATATATATATATTAATATTTGTACTGATTTCAGAGAGGAAGGGGAGAGGGAGAGAAACATCAATGATGAGAGAGAATCTTTGGCTGCTTCCTGAATGTCCCCTTCTGGGCTGTGCCCACCCCATGGTGTCTGATGCTGCTGGGGCATGAGCCATGAATCTGGGCATCCCCACCCCTCATCAGCCTGTCCTCAAAGCCACTACAAACTGAACCTCTTTCACACGTCTCTCAGGTAAGGCCATATTTGCCCAGTGAAATACCTGCTATTTGGTTTTGGCTCAACCCTAACTTTAAGATGTATTCACTCTTCAACAAATATTTATTGCATTGTTTTTATGGGCCAGGCATTATCCTAAGACCTGGGGACCTGGCTGGAAATAAAACATCTGCATTCATCTCCAAAGCATCTTACATTTTAACTGTAGAGACAGTTACTAGGTCCATGTGTATCTATAATAATAAAAAGGTAATATGCTAATTAGACCAGAAGTCCTTCTGGACATCCTGCTGGACAGAAACCTGAGTCCCAGGTGCCAGCGGGCAGCCAGAGGGAAGCCAGTGCTGGCAGCCAGGGGAAGGAAGGCCTACTCTTGCACAAATTTCGTGCACTGGGCCTCTAGTCTAACATAATGGCAAATGGTAACATGCAATGAAGGGAAATCAGGCAGAGGATTTGGAAGGCTATTTTAGATAGGGTAATTGATCAGGCACACTTTTTAAAAAAGTCTTTTTAATTGACTTTAGAGAGAGGAAGGAAGAGGGATAGAGAGATAGAAACATCAATGAGAGAGACAGAGAGAGACTTTGATTGGCTGCTTCCTGCACACCTCCTACTGGGGCTCGAGCTCTCAACCCAGGCATGTGCCCTGACTGAGAATCAAACCGTGACCTCCTGGTTCATGGGCTGATGCTCAATCACTGAGCCACGCCAGCTGGGTCAGGCACACTTTTATAAGCAGATGACATTTGTGCAGCGAGGGAGGAGGCCCAGTGGAGATCTGAGCAGAGAAGGAATTGCTCATGTAAAGGAACAAAGGCCGAGGCCGTCCCTGTCCCTTCCTGTGGGTGTTCTTGGGGCTGTGGCTCCAGGATAAGCTGCTATAGGAGATGACCTGGGGGTCTAGGGTCTATTGTTATGGACCAACATTCGCGAGAGTAAGACCATCAACTCCAATTAGGTCTGAAGCAGCAAGTGAGGATTTATTGAAAAGCTGGCCAGCGACTGCCGTAGGCGTGTTCTCCTACGACAGCGCCGACCCTGGTTCTGGGCCAGCCTTTTATTCACTGAAACTATACAACGGTTGGCTAAACACACACAAAGTTACCTGGGATACAGACACATAGTTACTAGGGCTACATTAATCAATACTGCCCTGTTACCAAGGTATTATTAATCAACTTTGCCCCGTCACTCCAGCTACTAATATCAACATGCCCCGTTTCTCTAGCTACTAATATTAACTTGCCCCGTTGCCTATACTACCCTCTACCACAGTTGGTTCCATTTCCCCAGTACAAGAGGGGCTTAACTGTAACACTATGAATAGATCTGACATTTATCTCTTGTCTAGTGACCCCCATCCTTTAGCATCCAAAGATATCCTTATGGAATCCACTTGCCAAGGACCCCCAGAGCAGGTGGGGAGGCCATGCTCTAGGTTCAGACTCAGGACCTTTTGGCTCCCATCTTCCTGAATACAAAAGTGGACTTAAGTTATTTTATTTATTATTTATTTATTTGAGAGAGTGGAAAGGAGGGGGAGAGACAGAGAGAAATATCAGTGTGAGAGAGACACATCAATTGGTTGCCTCCCACAAGCACCCTGACCAGGGCGGGGGATCAAGCCTGCAACTGAGGTAACTGAGGTACATACCTTTGACCAGAATCAAACCCAGGACCATTCAGTCCCATGGGGCCGCTGCTCTATCCACTGAGCCAGACCGGCTTGGACTTTTGATGTGAGAAATCCAAAGTGCTTCACTGGCGGGGCCAGTGTTTTCTTTCCCCAAATTGCGGGGTTCCCTCCTGTGACCCACGCTGATCCCATAACTCTGCCTGTGCTTATATCCAACAGCCCCGAGCTCCAACGGAATGTCTCCTCTGACGTCAACGTTGAAATAAAAAAAGGCCAGTTCTTTTAGAGAGCAAGCCCACTGTAGCGATCCGGTTAGGAGCCAGCTCGTGGGCCAGGCTGGCCCGCTCTTTCCTTTGATCACTTCACAAACACAGGAAAGTTCCCAGGTGTCTCTGCCCATTTTCCAGGTTATAAAAAATATCACCTGGAACATTATTTGGGAGCAGGGGGCGGGTGCGAAGCCTCTTTCTTCATTTGTGGAGGCTTGTATTCCCTATAGGCAGGGAGCCGCTGGTTTATAAGAACAACTGCTCCAAACCAGACCGGCTCAGGGCCTGCGTGGGTTTGCTTTCCCAGCAGGAGTCAACAAGAATGAGCCGTTTGTCTTCCGACTGGCCTCTGGGTGGACAAGGTAACTGGTTTAATCAGGTTAGTTGACTCAACAGGTCAGAAATGCCTGCAGCAAGGAGTCTGCAGACGTGATAAGTTTTTTCCAGGATTGCACTCCCAATGCCCAAGGCGGCTGCAGGGGTGGGGGCTGGGAGGCTCCAGAGCACATTGTCTAACCTTGGTGGCCAGAGTCAAATGACCTCCACCAAAGTAGACAAACAAAACAAACAAAGTCTCCATTGGAACGTTGGAGTCTCCCCAGGGAATTGAGTCTGTAGTTTTTGTGATTTCCGAAACGGGCTGAGGCAGCCCTGAGCTCTTGCCCGTGACTGTCTCAGGGTCAGTGTCCCTTGCTCAGGTACGTTTGTGCGGTAATAACACGGTGTTGTCACAGAGCTCCCGGCCTCCTGCCTGGCTCGGGGAAAGGCCTGCCTCTGGTTGAGCCTGTCCGGGGCCTGCGCACAGGGAGGGCAGGTCGGTCACAGCTGCCTCACAGCTCCTCCAGCCTGTACCTGCATCAGAAGCCCCCATAGGCTCCCCTGGAGTAAAACTGGCAACCAGGGCAAAGAATGAGTTAGCTGTTTCCTCCCTGCTGCCAGCAGCAGGCCTTCCAGGGCCACCTCTCCAGGGAGAGGGAGAGTGGCATTTGCCTCTGTGTGGTTTTCAGTTTTCGGGGGCTGGGACTGGGGCTGGGGCTGGGGCTGGGGCTGGGGCAGTGTTGGCAAGGGCTCAGGGCCAGGATACTTGGGAGTTGCCGGGGGAGTATGAATCGTGCAGCATTTCAGAAGGCCCGCTGGCAGCGTGAATCATGCCCAGAGCCGTCCTGGCTTACTGGTAGTTATTAGTTGCTGTTAATTTTTAAGGTTACCCCTTTTTTTCATCCTTAAAAATGTGCTGCTTTGGAGGATAACTGATGTGGGCACCCGATCTTTGGGGTACCTTTAGGAAATGTGTACAAAGGTGTAGCTCTAGGGATGTTTACCTCAGGGCTACTCGGCATACAGAAAAGTTAGAGATAATTATGTGTCATACACTAGAGGATTAACTGAAATTAGTTAAATGAATTATAGTACATCCACGTAGTAGAATGCTAGATAGCCATTAAAAAATAAAATGTAGTAAAATATTTAATAGCAGGAAATATATACATATTAAGGAAAAATACTAAGCGGTGTATATAGTATTATTATTCAAACTTAGCTTACAAAAAACCCAACAAAAACCATGAACAGAGGACTGGATGAATACACATTGAACTGTTGGTGGTTCTCGCTGGGAAGTGGGATTGGAAGTGGCGTACATATTCCCCTTCATGCTTTTTCTCTATTTTTAAATTCTCTACAGTGAACAGAGGTTGTAGGCAGAGTAATGACTTCCCCAAGTCCTAATCCTTAGAGTCTGTGACTATGTTAGGTTGCCTGGCAAAGGGAATTAAGTTTGCAGACGGAATTGATGTTACCCATCGGCTGGCCTGGAGAAGGGAGATTATCCTGATAATCCAGGTGGGCCCAGTGCAGCCACATGGAGGAGGGAGGCAGCAGAGGGAGGCTCTGTGGGAGACTCAGCCGTTGCTGGCTTTGAAGATGGAAGAGGGTCCACGAATCCAGAAATGACCTCTAGAAGCTGGAAAAGGTGTGTGTGTGTGTGGGGGGGGGGGTGGCTTCTCCCCTGGAGCCCCTGCGGAAGGAAGCCATGCGGACACCTTGATTTTAACCCAGAGAAACCCACCCCACGTTGGATGTCTGACCTGCAGAACTGTGTGTCCTTGTAAGCCACTAAGTGTGTGGTAATTTGTTACAGCAGCAATAGGAAACGAATACAATGGATTTTTTTTTTTACAGAGAGAGAGAGAGAGAGAGAGAGAGAGGGAGAGAGAGAGAGAATAAAAGAGGATTAATCACTCCTTGTAATTTAACCCAGCAGCCATCCAAGGAGGTGCTAGGAGCAGGCCTGGCACTGTCTTCTTTGTACAAAAAACCTGCATCAAAAGCTCATAGGAATGGCTGGCGGTTGTTCTGTTATTAATAGAGAATAACAATGCAAGGGGTAAGTAAGTGACCGCCCAGCCAGCAACCCGAGAATCGCCTGCAGCCGTGCACGCCATGTTGTGGGCGATGAGCCCAGGGCCGTTAGCACTGTGGGTCTGGAAGACGGAGAACCAGGGAGTTGCTACTTTTGAGAACTCTGGGAGTAAGAAAGAAACCAAACCCGCAAGGAAGCCCTTTCCAAGGGAGTGGAAACTGCCAGGTTCCGCTGGCTTGTGCCGGCAAATCCCGTTCCAGCACCAACAAATAGAAGAGGGGCGCTGGGCCGGCCCAGGGGGAGCGGTGCCAGCCCCACCCACGGTCGGGAGCCGAGCATGTTTGCAGGGTCGCCCACTCTGGGCTGTTCAGGAAGCAACGTGCTCGGGCGGGAGACTTGCAGAGGGCTCTCTTAAAACCCTTCCCGCTGGGTTTGAAGGAACTCTTAGGGCAACGCCAGGGCCCTGGCAAAGGCTGCGGTGAATAAGGTTTTCACCAGCATTTTCGTTTCCTTTGCTAGTGGGTCTAAAACCACCTCCTCTTTGGTTAAATCTATTGCAAAGTCCTTGTCCTGCTCACTGGCTTGCACTCACCGTCCTGCTAACCTGGTGGGTCAAAGAGGGACTTGGCTCATCTTGCACAGCTCCTGAGAACAAGAGGTGGCGCCCTCAGGGACCTGTGCCACAGCTCAGAGCCAAACACGGCGTGTCTCTGTGTCTTTTTAATCCTCCGAGGTCCTGAGCCAAAGGCGGGGGACCTGTGTGACAGGACGGAGAAGGGATTTCTACACTGAACCAGAGGGGGGTGGGGTGGGGTCAGGGCCCTTCCAAGGCTCCTGTGTCTGAGGGTGTGTGGCTAACGGGGCCATGTCAGGTTCTGCCCCAGGGGGGCTGCTCTTGGCCATTTCGGGCTCTGTCTGCTGGTGTTACCCCTGGAGGTGACATCTACTTCATGTCAGTCTGTTGGTCCCTTTCAGCCCCTTGTCACAAACCAGGCCCTGCTTAGTCCCACACAGGGCCCAACTCCAATTCCCACAGGCTGGCCCTTCAGACACCGCCTGCCTCTGCTCGCCCAACCTGGGGCTCCCAGCCTCAGTCCCCCTCCCCATTTTGTCCCTCTTGGATTTGCTGACCCTGTCCTGGGACCATGCCACTTTACATGGCGCTCGGCCCATGCCCTGCGGCCTGGGCACCAGCCACTTCCTTCCCCAGTCAGTTCCCTGCCCTGCAGGTAAATTCAGTCAGTAACAAGCACTGAACATTCACTATCCCCTTGATAAATGGGACTTCCTTCTGTTTGCTCAACCCATACCTGCCACAAATTCCAGAAGGTGCCACCTTTTCCTAGTATTTCAGAATTTGATGAACAGGTCATGTTTATTTTGTTCCTGCTGCTCATGACTTCATATTATACACGCAAAATGGTGTGCATTATGTACACATGGCCACACCTGAGTACCCACCATCTGTGTAAGAAATAGAAACTTCCTGGTACCTTTGAAGTGCCCTGTGGTCCCTCTTCTCCAAAACATCTCCTGCCCTCTCTCCCAGAGGTGGCTCAGGGGCCTGTCCTGAATCTCAGTGCATCATTCCTTTGTTTTTCTTTGCAGTCTTACTTGAGTATGCATCCTGTGCAATATGTTTTTTGCTTTTGCTGGTTTTAAAAATGCATATACATGGGCCCTAGCCGGTTTGGCTCAGTGGATAGAGCATCAGCTTGTGGACCAAAGGGTTCTGGGTTTGTACCTTGGTTGCAGGCTCCTCCCTGGCCCGGGCCCTGGTCAGGGCTTGTGCAGGAGGCAGCCAATCGATGTGATTCTCTCACATCGATGTTTCTCTCTGTCTTTCCCTCTCTCTTCCATTCCCTCTGAAAGTCAATGGAAAAACACCCTCGGGTGAGAATTAACAAAAGAAAAAAAATGCATATACATGGAAATCTACTGTATTATCCTTCTGTGATGCTTTCTTTTCATCCAATATTGTGTTTTGGAGACCCACTCCCGCTGTGCTGTGGGATTTTATATCCAGGGCCCTCCTCAGTCTTCATCTTTCCCGTGACGCTACAGGCTGAAGGGTCGTGGGATTTCGGGTTGTCTGTGCAGGAGTCTCACTGGACACCCCCTTTCTTTCTCATTGTCCTCCTCTTGTCTCCTCCTTTTCATCTTCCACTGTAACTGCCTTAAAGTCAAAGACCCTCACCCCCACACCCCCACCCCCACACATGTGCACCCACACTGCACAGGGCTGTGGAAACAAAGGAAAAACCATGGCACTCACATGGACGTGGCTTAATGACTGTGAGATTGTTACTTTGCTGAACCCTGGACGGTGGGACAGAAATGTGTTTTCTCTTCCTGCTTTAGGAAGTGAAGCATGTTGGTTTTATTGCTATTGGACTCGGCAGGCAATGCTTTGCAAACTTTCGTGAGCACAAGAATTACCTGGGGGTGAGCTTGTGGGCTTGTTATTTGGGCAGATTTCTGGAGCCCATGCTCTAGAGGTTCAGAGCTAGAAGGTCCGGGCGGCGGCCCAGGAGTCTGCCTGTTAGCAAAGTGCCCCTCCTCCCAGCATTTCTGATACAGACGTTTTTTGGCTCCTCTTTTGGCAAACATTGGACACTTGACCAGAAATGCTATCAACCTCCCAGCACTTCTCTTAGCGAGACATTAAATGAAAGCCTGTCCCCTGAGTGTTCAACACCGGGCCCGAGTAGAAATAAATCGTCACTGAGGCTTAAAATCCTGGCAAGGACTTGCCCTGCCCCCAGAAAGAAAGGCCAGGCAGGCTCCAGTTCTGAAACTGGCCCTCTCTGTCCAGTGTTGAGTTTCATGGAGATTGCTGCATTTTCACACAGAAAGTGGGAAGAAAAAGCTGATATTTGCTGCCGATGTACGAAATGGCTCAGCCACCAGCCTGACACCAGCAGTCCTAGGGCTGGGTCATGACGGGGATGGCAGTAGCAACAACTGCAGGGGGCAGAGTCTAGCCTACAGGTCACCCTGGAGCCAGCAGGGTGGCAGACAGTGCCACCGTAGGCCTCACCCAGGCTTTTGCATACTTTTCAACTTATGGGGTGGGGGGTAGGGGGTGGGGCGGGAGGGGGGAGGCAGGCCATGAGAGCTGGGCATCTTTGGTAAGATCTGTTGATCATGGGCACCTGTTTGCACTTCCCTGTGGAACAAAGTTCTTGGCCAGTGGCCACCCTTACCAGTCACACTTGTTGGGGGAAGAAGCTGTCTAGGCCCCTGGGGCATGTGGCAGGGATCCTCAGGGAAGCAGCTGAACTGTTCTTTTCCAACCTAATGAAATTTAAACACACACACACACACACACACACACACACACACACACACCCCACAGTCTCTGAGCCCAGGGCAGTAAAGAGGTCTTGGGTGGTACAGGGAGAGCCCAGGACATGTTTGTCTTCGATGGAACTGGGGTAGAGAGGGGGGCATTGTTCAGTGAGTGAGCCTGGCTCCGCATGGTGCTGGGCCTCGTGGTGAACAAAAGTCACAGGGGTTCCTGGCCTCACGGAGCTCTATGTACGTAAACAATTGTAGATGTGTGCAAACCGAAGTATTTGCTAGATCAGTGGGACACAGTGGGGCCGGGGGAATGGATTTGACTTTAGTCCAGGAATGCTTTACAGAGGAGGGGAGACACTGCGTTTTAAAGTCGGGAGAGGGCGCTGCAGGCAAAGGAAATTGTCAAGAGCAAAGGCCTGAAGTGGGTTCACCGGGCTTGGATGTTGCTTTGACTCTGCAATAGTGCACAGAAGGTGCTTGGCTCAGAGTGTGGCACTGAGCAGGCCCTTTGGGGAGCGGCAGGGAGTTCTGCGGGGCTGGGGCCCGGTGGGAGCAGCCCGAGGTGGAGCTGGGGAAAGGAAGGCAGGCGTCAGTGAGCCAGGCCTCCAACCAGTGCAGCTGTGTTCTCTGGAGGAGGCAGGCCAGGGCAGGCCCTGGTCTTGCACCTTGGGAAGATCATCTAGGGACTGTGGAGGGGGAAGGGCTAGAATCAGGGCACCACTTTGGAGCCTGTCAGAAGAGTGACTTGGAAGTTGAGACTGAGAGGTCAGACAGGACTCCATGGGGCAGCATTTTAATATCTATGGAGGGGTGACAGCTGGAGAAACATAAGAATGACCAAGCTCTTTAGACCTAGAAGGAGAAGACAGTTATGTTATCTAAAGAGCCAGAAAAATGCAAAGTCTAATCCAGCGACGGAGCCCACTGGCTGTACTCGGACTTGAAATCTCAAGCAGTGACATGACACACCTCTGAGGAAGGTGGCACCTGTCGAGTTGTCCACAGGAATCTAGTCAAAGTCTGGCCAAAACTTAGTGCACAGATGTCCGAGGAGCAATTTTCCCCCTCAGTAAAGAGTTTCCCAACTTCTGTGGTACGATCAACATGGGCTTTTTATAATCATGCAGACCAACTGGTCTTTTCCCTGGAAATGCAGATTCAGTGGATTTGGCTGGGGGCCCAGGAATCTGTATATTTAATAAACACCCCAGGTGATTCTTGTTTTCTGGAAGTCTGGAAACCCACACTCTGGGAAACTTCGTTAAGCCCAGAAAGATTTAAAACTAACTATAGAAAGGATTTTTAACATAAATCTACAGTGTTGATTCTTTTGTCCTAAGAATACTCTATGCATATTTGGCATTTTAACTACTTTATAATCTTGAAGATAATTTGATCTATTAGAGGAAAAGTGAGACTTATAATTCCAATTTAAAAGTGTAATTGAGTAACTGAGTTAGACTTGTGATTTAAGTTGAAAGTTTAATAAATTTATGTATGGTGTTAGAAGAGTTAGAACATGAGTGTTACCATATTTATTAGCTTAGCTTATTAGATTTATGTAGTTTTTAAAGTTGTTGGTAAGATTTTGTTTGTTAAACAATTGAGGTATTAAAAAAAGAAATTGCAAATATTAAATTTATAAATATAGTTTTAAATGTTTAAATGTGCCTAATTAAGCTTATTAATGGGACCAAATATTAACCAAATAAATACTAACCAAAGACTTCCTTAAAAATATTTGCTATAATTTTGTTTGCTAAAGCTATAAACAGGGAAAAGTATTTTAAGAACTTAAAAGTTAAAGGAAGGTTTTAAACAGATGAATGGATAAACAAAATGTGGTACATACATACAATGGAATACTACTCAGCCTTAAAAGGGGAGGGAATTCTGACATATACTGCAACATGGATGAATCTTGAGGACATTACGCTACATGAAATAAGCCCATCACAAAAGGACAAATGGTATATGATTCCAAGTACAGTATATGAGGTACCTAGAGTAGTCAAACTCATAGAGCCAGAAAGTGGGAGGGCTGTTGCCAGGTGGTGAGGGAGAGGAGGAATGAAAATATCTCATAGGGTTCTAACCAACTTCATTATAGAGTGCATATTGAACATCAGGACCTTGGCACAGAATGTGAGCTAAATATGTTTCATCTATTATTAAAAGCATTATCAATGTCTGAACTAAGTTTGAAATACTAGAGGGATTTGATTCCTATAAGTAGGAAAGCAAAACTGATTTCTCTTTTGCTTTCTCCTGTTACCCATGGAGATGTAACAATATTTTCCTCACTTCCTGGAAATGGCTCTGTTCTAGCATTTCAATATAATCTTGGAGGTAAAATTTCATAATTGGAGAGTATTAGATATATTCCAAACCTATTAATCATGTTTAGAGACCTGAATCCTCTAAAGCCATCTTGTAAGCCGACAGCAGAAGAGAGGCAGTGTACTCAGACCACAAAGCATTGTCTTCACGAGTTACATCAGGGAATTGATCAGAAACCAGCTTTCTGATCCAGATTTTCACCTATGTGCCTTTCCAACCTTACAGATACACAGACTTAATACATTTCTAGTGTGTTGTGTCTAAGGTTTAACCTTTGGCTTAACCTCACCCAAGGGCCATTGTTTCAGAATCTATTCCCAAGTCTAATGTAAACTCAAACAGAAATGCAAGCGATGAGAGCACACTTTAGGTCAACTGGGGAATAAAAGTCCCAGAGGCTTGTGACACTGAAACAATATTGCTCTGCTTTATTGATAAGATTTTTTTTTCTCCCCTCTCTCTGAAGTTGTCTTAAAGTGATGGTTAAGTCAGAGCACCTCAAAGAGTCTTTGAGTGGATACTCTTCCAAAGTGTTAGGATCTGCAGTGAGAGACATTAAGCAGGAGGTAGGTTGAGGACAGGACTAAGTAGCTGTGTACCCATGGACACTACTTGTTCTAGGGACAGGAGAGTAATCCCTGAGGGGGATTCCCACCCTCTATACATTCACATTTTTTTCTCTCCCTCCCCCTTCTCTTGTTTTCTCTCTCTCCCTCCCCCTCTCTCCTCCTGCCTGGCTCTTGGCTCTTACCCAGTTGGGAAACTTTCCTCTACACTCTGACTTGCTGGTCCACCTTCTGGCTGGAATCAGGGAACACAGTCAGACATGGGTGTAGGTGATTAGGCTCTAGTCCCAGATGAGTCCCTAATAAGGTTTTGGACAGAGTCCCCATTCCAAATTGGTTTTCTTAGCTCTATAATGTCCATATGTGAGCTTGACAGAGGTTCCAGTTGACTAGCATACTACACCAGCTGCATTGTTGCCAGGTCTCTGACCTGGTGGCTGAGTTGTTTTGGAAGCAGACCATCCATCCCACACTCCTTATCTCCTCGGAATTGAGATGCATATAGTTTTATGCTCTAACAGATGTCAGTAATTGTGGCAACTCTGGTTCCACTCAATATTCACTTCAGTTGACAAAATGATTCTTCCTCAAACTAATATTCCTCATATACAAAGTTCTGTGCCTCAGTTTTCTCTTCTATAAAATAAAAACAATAATAGTAACTTCCTCATAGGATTGTTATAAAGATTAAGTGAGTAAATATGAAGAGCTTAGAAGAGTACATGGCATGGAATGCAAGCTATAAAGTGTTAGTGGTTATAAGACATTGTTTAAAGGGCTATAAATTGTCAGGCCCCTTCTGGAAAACAGGGTAACAGACACATCAAAAGCCCCAAACAAATGCCTTTTAGACCCACTTCTAGAAATCCCAGAGATATATAACTTGGAAAACTCAATACCTATTTATCCTAAGATTATTATAATAAGTTAGAAATATGAGTGCTGAACAAAATCAAATAAATTATGGCACCCTCTACTTGACTGACTCCCTCACAGCCGCTAAAAGACTACAGCAATACAAATCTTTAAACATCTACAAACCTGTGTGCATAGACATAACTACAGTGATGGAGTGTGTGGGCTGTGACATTGTGGGTCTTCCTTTTTCTTTCATAACAAGAAGGAGGAGATCAGCAGATGCTTAAGATAGTCAAATAGAAGCAGAAGTGGGAACAGAAGACAATAACTTCCTTTGCTTTTTTTCAGGAAGACTTGACTTTAATGATTGACAAGTGCCTCTTAGCAGTTCTGTGCTGGATGGGTTGCCTTTAACTTCTGTTCTTGAAGAAAGTTTATTCAAAAAAAGATACTCCTGTAAGAGACACACAAAGCTATTTACCTAATGCTGTATGCATTGGGTCCTTTTTTGGCAATACTCCCTTGTGTTCTGGGACTGAAGGCAGCCTTTGGAAGAAACTGAAAGATAGTCTGGCAGAAGGGACCAGGTAGTGAAACCAACCAGAAGAGTCTATTTCTTCTGTTTTTAGATATGAACAAATGTGGAAGTGGCCTGGAGCTCTTTAGTGATATAGCGGAATGTGTCAACAGACATGGCTCCTAGTCACATCGTTGCCAAAAGGAGTATGAAGACCGAGTCCCCATGCAGCTGGCATACTGTGAGTGCTTCTCACACAGGTGTTGGCTGCAGAATGGCCGAATGCCCTCCTGCGTGGTAGGCTAATGAGCTGCTGGGGCCTCCCAGGAGACCTGCATGCCTTCCGGTCAGGGCTGAGCTCTCCTTCTGATGCCTCTGGCCACACACACCAAAGAAAACATTCTCTGAAGGATACAGAGTTCAGGAACTGTTCTCCAACGTGGATCACGTGTAAAATCATGAGAATCTTTCCTGCACTGATTTTTCTTTTGCAGACTTTAGCTTTGGAGCATTTCCGTAGGGATGCTATTCCTGATTCTGATCAAAGTAGATGTGCATAAGAATTCACTTGAACATCCGGTTGTTTTTCCAAGGCTCCAGCCTTTGTGTCCTTGCTTTTAGGAGCTTTCTTACCGAAGACAGCATTGGGCAGGGACTTGTGCGTGAGCTCCCTCTGAGCAGGTCCAGAGAGACCAATGGCCTTCTCCCGGCCTTTGCCTTTTTGAGGAATTACTGCTGGTGATGTAATTCATTCTGTAGAGTTACCCAGGAAACCATGTAAAGTGCCTGGTGCTGCCACGGGCAGGTTAGTAGATGTGGTGGGCTGTTTCTGTTTCCCGCGACCCGCACGGGAAAACGACAGGTTCTTGAGCGGAGGAGCTGGGGATTAAGAAATTAAAGAAAGACCAAGATGCAGAAATAGATTTTAAGCTGGGGCCAGGTGGGCGCCATCCTCTCTGATGGAGAGGCGGCAAAGCGCTGAGCCACACAGCAGGTTTATTTTAAAGGCCTAGATTTACATATCTAGTTCCGCCCCTGCCTGATTAACATGTCCAGCCTTATTGGGGAAGCATGTTCATAGGGCGTGGCTCTGCCTAAGCTCTGAGTTCAGCTGACAATAAGAAAATGCCTAGGTGCCTCCCAGGCGGCCCTCTACATCTCCCCCATTTTTGTTTTTTAAGCTACTATAATAAAAGTAAAATTTTAAACATTAATAGTAGGGCTCTAGAATTAAAACAATTATAAACAATGCAAATGCGAAAACTAAACTACATACATGTTATCATTTTCAAATTTTGAACGTTAAGAACAAAACTGGCTATTAAATAATAACAAAACAATGCCAATGCAAAACAACAATATGAGAAATCAGAACTATGGACATATAACATTTTTGCTACTAAATGAAAAGTCTCTTTTGCTGCTGGTGTATATTTACTCAGAGTCCTTGGACTTGGCTGCAAAAGACTTTGCAGAAGACTGGCAGCTAACAGATGCCAATCTGTTGCGCTTCAGTTGTTAACCTTTTCAGATGACTCCATACTGGCACAACAGTCCCTTGAGTCTTTCAGTTTTCTTCTTCCCCTTTGCTGTCATTAGGGCAGTACTTAGTCCTTTTGAGTGAATGGACACAGGAGCTTGTCTGAGTCCATTGTGGTGATGGATGTAACGCTCTGGCACCCGAATTGGCTGCATTGCTCCTTCTTCCTTGCTCTTGGTCCTGGGCAACCTGCAGCAATGGACAGGTGCTGGCTGCTATCATGACAAGGCGTCCTCACCATCTCCATCTTTGAACTGTCTCTCCTGTCTTTGTGGCTGGAGCAATCTGATCAGTTGGGATCTGTTGTTGCAGGAATCCACATGGTCTGGGAGCTGTTCTTCTGAAATATACAAACATATTCTCGACCAAAGGTTAAGGGGAAAACCTTACTTGGGGTCTTTTCTCTAAAATGATCTTCTCCTGGCTTTCCCTGACATCATGTGTTTTTTTTGGGTGTCTCGCTGTTATCATTAAATGAAAAATTTTATCTAAACGTAATTTGGTTATAGGATATTTTTCTTTACATGGTATTTTTCCACTATCCCCCCTTTTTTATTTAATTATTAGGAGAATTTTTGGAAAATTTACAATGCAGTCTAGATAACTTTAAATTCCAACTTTTTCCACAAAAATATGACTGCTTTAGGTTCATAGCATGTTAAGCAATTTTATCACAAAATGAAAATTTTGGTTAATACCTTTTGAATAATTAATTATTTCAAATTAGCCAAATTTAATTTGAAAACTTGACAACTATTTTACTGTCAAATTTAATTTTTTAACAATAATCTTAATTTGCACTGTGAATATTAATTGAAAGGATCACTTTACATTCTTGAGGAGGCTTAAGCATTCCTGTTAGGCTAGATTTAAATTTAGGGTCTGTTAACTAAGCCTTCGTTTTTCTGGGTATCATTTTTAGCTGGACCAAGTCTCTTCTGTTATTTGGTTCCTGATCTGGGTTGGGCATGGGAAGCAAGAAGCAGCCATGGGGACAGGAGACCTTCCTCAGAAGGGGCGAGTGTTCAAGCCCCTGCACCATTGGGGGGTGAGGATCTGTGCCCCACCTCTGTTGAACCCCAAGTTTTCTCCTACTGGCCCCCCGACTGTGCCTGTCTTAGGTCGCCCCTCCCTGAGGGGTCTTACCTGTCTTTGACTACCAGCCTTACTCTCTGGGCCAAGTAGGGTTATGTGAGGTTCAGTTCTGTCTCCTTGTTAACCTATGTCCCTCTGGCCTCCATGCCCAGCAATTGCCTTTGGATCCCCTTGCCTGCTGGTGGGGCCCCGGCATTGATCATAGGGAACCCAGGTTTCTTCTCCAGAGAGGGCCCAGCTTACACCATTGGGCAAGAGACAGATCCATGGTACCAGCTTTTCATGATCTCAGCTTGGTCCTGGGCAACCTGGAATCCTCTTGGAAAAAAGGATCAAGAGAGGTCAATACAGAATGCTTAAGTGCCTTCCCAGGAGGGAATAAATACTTTTATGTCCTTAAATATTAAATTGCTGCCAAACATTCAAAGAATTAATTTGTAAGTTTGTTTGGGATAAATGCACAATATACCGTTGTAAAGCATCAAAATTATTAATGAAACTTGTAGAATAATACCATGTAAGAATATTCTTTGCTCTAGGTCATGACAATTCAATTTTAAATTCAAGGTTTGGAATGAGGAACCTAGTTTTCAAAAAAAAAAAGAAATTTACAGAAGCAGAGACAGTATGCTATCTAAATTACAGTTTTGGGTAAACACATTATCTAGAGTCCTTGGGTAACCCAGGTTAAACTTAGGCATGTTATCTAAATTACTGTTTTGGGTCTAGAACCCTTGGGTGACCTGGGTTAAACTTAGGCACTTTATCTAAATTACAGTTTTGGGTATCCAGAACACTGAGTGGACACGTTAACTGGAGCCCTCTAACCTTGGGATAGCTGTACTGTCCTTCCCAGGTAAAGGAAAAATGTGTCTTCTAAGGATTCAATTGCTTACAAGGATAGTAATTCAAGTAAGAACTTTTTTAAAAAAAGGCAAAGCAAGTAAATTTAGTGTTTAGTATACTTCTGATTCACAAGGGGCAAACGCTGCCCCACCTCCAGCCTAATTTTAAAATGCAGTAGCAAGGAGCTTTTGTTATTTCAAATTATATCTTAAAATTCCACTGCTGTATTTTAAGAAATATTAAACAAAATAACTTGTTTTGCCCTTTCTCAGAGGCAAAAACTTAAAATATATATTTATTAATTTTTATTTGATAAAGTTTTCCATGTCATTTCAACTATATTAAATTTGGTTAAATTAAAAAATCCTTTGAAAAAAGAGAATAAACTTTTGAAAACATTTCAGGGCCTGTGAAATTTCTTAAAGTCATTCCTTGGTTATAGTTTTGAAATCCAACTTGAAAGACTATCAAATATATATATATATGTATAGATATACTTCTTATAATTATTAAGAGATATCAATTAAATTTAAACTGGTTTTAAAATTTCAGTTGGGATCACAGAAATTGGATTACTGCTATCAGTCCCTTTTAAATACTTTGACATAAGCTATTTAACTTTTGTTTAGGGAGGGAACATATAACCTTTAATTGTCCTTAGTTTAAGGAAAGTAGGGTTTTCTAGTTTTAAGAGATTAGAAAAATGACTTAGCCTTTTAAAGGAATACAAGCTCTATTGTTGGCCCTTATAAAGCCAACTGCTCAAAACATTGGTCTATCATATCACTTAAATTATATTAAGACTGTGATTGCTAACTTTATTAAGCATTAAAAATATCTTCTTAAAAATAGTATTAAATAAATCTGAGAGGTAAGCATACTTTATGCCTCATTCGCATTTTTGTAGTAAAACACTGCCTTAAAGCTCCACCCCTGAAATTCCAGCCTGCCTCAGTGAGCAGACACTCCTTCTGTGATTGACTAAATCAGAGGGAGGGGCCTTTGCTGTTTCAAGATGGCGGCCCCCAGGGGAGCGGCAGGCCATGTGGCTGACATGGCGACTGCCAAGTCACGCAGCCCAAAATGGTGGCTGTCTACACTGTTCTTTGACAGAGCAAACCAAAATCCCTAAAAGATAGATGACCAACATTATATTGTAGACAAACAGAAATCTCATTAGCTGTTTATACCCTTTATAATTATCTTAAAGAATATCAATCAAATTTAAACTGGATTTTGTATTAAAAAATTTTCAGTTGAGATCATAAAATTAATCCTACCTTCTAAATCAGACCAAAAAGTAACATATTTTGAATTTCTAATTATTTAAGAGAAAACACATTTTATTTTTAAAAAACAAGTTATACTTTAGATATTTAATTAATTTTTCCCAATTCAATTTGCACTTTAAACTTTCAGAGCTTACAAGTCAAATATTAGCAGTTCTTTGATTAACTACACTTTTATATTTTTAAGAATAAATTTTAAAATCTAATAATTAACTTTAAACCATGTTTTTTCTGCCCGGGGAAACTGAGAAGTAAACTTGTATTAAAAAACGACTACTGGCAGAAAGCTGATTTCAAAGGAACCACCTTTTGGCTGCTTGACCTTTTCTGGGAAGGTCTGATAGCAAAAGGTGTAGCCATTGAAATGCAAATTTAGCATTCCTAAAGATGGCTGCTGGCGGGAAGTGGATTACCTGAATGCTAGGGGAAGGGCGTGTCTACCCCTCCCTCCATTAAAAAAGGATGTAGCTTTAAACCTTTTAATGGCAAGAAAAGAGACCTTAAACTTTCAGAGCTTTAAATCTTAGGTAGCAAATTAAATACTTAGCATTTTTCAAATCAATACTTTTACATTTAAGGATACATTTCAAATAAAATATAAGGCATTTTCAATTAATAGATTAACTTCTATCATTTAGACTTCATACTAGGAATACTCAGATCAACATTTTAGTATTATAAATCTCAATATTTTTAGATGATTTAAACTTAAAAGTTTTAAGTTTCCAGCCAATAAGCCTGGCATGGCTGCTAAATTTCAAAATGGTCACAATTTTCCTGCTGGGGAAGTCAAGAAGTAAACCCATAGTTATTCACATGTAAACTTGACTATCAACTTCCTGGTGGTATTTGCCTCAGGGCTGGAATCACCTTGGGAAACCGCCTGTATTTCTTTCTCAGGTTCATCTCCGCCATTTTTAAGGCCAAAACAGTCTCGGGTTTTTATTCTGTACACAGCAAAACGTCAAGTTCAGCTCAAAACTATGCGCACTCGTTTTTAAACTGGCCTTTTCCCTTTACATGTGCACAGAAATCCCGGATTCATTTATGAATTTGTAAAAGCTTTAAGTCATTAGCTGGAAAAAAGGATAAAGATGGCGAAGATGAGGCGAAGAAGTGGCTTTCTTGGGGAATGGCATCCATATTGGATGGCCACGTGGGCTTCCCCCACCTCCTTGTTTCTTAGGGGGAAGATTCAGTAATGGTCTGGCATTTACTCTTTTTATTTTATTTATTTTTCAATTTTTATTTATTTTTATTTTTTCAAGGAAAGAAAAGATTTTTTAAGATAAAGAATCATTGGCAGTTGCTGAGAAATTCCTTTAATCCTTTTCTACTTGGTTACAAGTAGTTTACACGTGGAGGCAGAGGAGGTGCAGATGGTATTCTTAGAGACTCGCACCCTTCCACTCCAGGCTGTAAGGCCGTGGCTGCACCCCACTTAGACATTCTTAAACTCTCCTGTGCTGAATCAAGGCCATCGCCAATTAAAATAGGAATTTTCTCTGGACTTTTTGCT
This sequence comes from Myotis lucifugus, assembly GCF_000147115.1. NCBI lineage: Eukaryota > Metazoa > Chordata > Mammalia > Chiroptera > Vespertilionidae > Myotis > Myotis lucifugus. The sequence goes on along the minus strand of NW_005871054.1, from coordinate 2,201,677 downwards.
GAGTATTGGTCACACAACTGCTTTCTAACCTTTTCCCAGGTTTCATCAACAAAGCTTAAGAAAGAAATAAAGAATTTGACTACAATTAACAGAGCATAGTTTAAAGCATACTTTTAAGTATTTGAGAGTAGAGATCTCTTTCCCGAGACCCTGAATTACCCATATTTTACACCTGGTTGATTCAATTCACACAATACACTCCTTACCTTCAATCTGTCGTGTGCACACTCTTTTAGGAGTGACCCCCTCGCTTTCTTCTCTTGCCTCCTTACTCAATCCCTGTTCGGCGCGCCAAATGTGGTGGGCTGTTTCTGTTTCCCGCGACCTGCACGGGAAAACGACAGGTTCTTGAGCGGAGGAGCTGGGGGTTAAGAAATTAAAGAAAAAACGAGATGCAGAAATAGATTTTAAGCTGGGGCCAGGTGGGCGCCATCCTCTCTGATGGAGAGGCGGCAAAGCGGCCTGAGACACACAGCAGGTTTATTTTAAAGGCCTAGATTTACATATCTAGTTCCGCCCCTGCCTGATTAACATGTCCAGCCTTATTGGGGAAGCATGTTCCCAGGGTGTGGCTCTGCCTAAGCTCTGAGTTCAGCTGATAATAATTATAAGAAAATGCCTAGGTGCCTCCCAGGCGGCCCTCTACAGTGGTCGGCAAACTGCAGCTCGCGAGCCATATGCGGCTCTTTGGCCCCTTGAGTGTGGCCACGAAGTTTCAATCGCACTGTATGTGCTTGCCCGCATGTGGTATTTTGTGGAAGAGCCACATTCAAGGGGCCGCAGTTTGCCGACCACTGCTCTAATGCATCCATTCCTACTTTCCAACTTAAATGTCTACAAAAACAGAGGAAAAGAAAAAGTCACAACAGGAACAAAACAAGGAGTGGCAATTTACTTTTGCTAGATTCCAAGGGACTTTCCATAGCAAGACCATTGAAACTAGGATGAAAAAAAGCAATGGGCAACCTCCATGGCAAGAAAGAAAAATCTTGCTCTTGAGAAAGTAGGTATGAGGACCCTTTGTTTATCACTTTGTACCCTGGTAGAAATAAAGGTCTACCAACTCAAAGACTGCTTTGTAATCCTCCTATTGCAGTGGTCGGCAAACTGCGGCTCGCGAGCCACATGCGGCTCTTTGGCCCCTTGAGTGTGGCCACGAAGTTTCAATCGCACTGTATGTGCGCGCCTGCACATGGTATTTTGTGGAAGAGCCACACTCAAGGGGCCGCAGTTTGCTGACCACTGTCCTATCGTATACATACTACATTTTTTTAGGCAGTCAAATGTTGTAATCCATCTGTTACTAGTATATTGTTTCCTATACCACACAGAGGCTGACTCTGTAGAGACTGAATCAATGGGAAAAAGAGCAATAATAATATAGATGGTGATGATGACAATTATCATCATTAATATTCAGTGATCTTCTGCTATGGGTAGGCTGCAGGTCAAAGAACTTTTTATTTTAGGTCTTAGTTGTTTAAGCTTTACAATAACCTATCATGAAGGTAGTATTATTTTTAGAAACAGAGGCACAGAGTGCTGTGGAAGACAAACTTGAGATGTGTTGCCAAAATGCAGAGGGAAAGGACAGTGGAATGATGATAGCATAGCTGACAGATATGGAAACCAGGGAACATAACTCCAACAAACCATGGAATGGAAATTATTCAGAGGAGTAAATGAGCACAATTTAGGGAAAGCTGTAACCTTCCTGAAGTAATAATGGACTGATCACGCACAGTTCTCTGCTAAGGAAAGAGAGCAAAGTTGCTAAAGGTGGGCTTTCTGGATTAAAGTTCTTCCTCTACCACAAGCTAGGTGACCTTGGGCCAGTTACTTAACCCTTCTAAGCCTCAGTTTCTTCATTTGTAAAATGGGGACGATAATGATAGTATGTTTCTCATATGAGGATTAAGTGAGTATTACCTGTAAAGTAGTTCATAAAACTGACATATAGTAAGTGCCCAATAAATAATAGTGATTATTATTATTATTATTATTACTAGAGGCTCAGTGCACAGGATTCGTGCACTGGTGTGGGGTGTGGCCTGCGGGGATCGGCCTTCTGTGGGAGCACCACTCATCTAGGTCAGCCGAGCATCTGTGGAGCGGCTGCTCTCTGGTCCGGCATCTTCCGTGGATCTGAAGCACTCGCCTCTCCAGGGGACCCAGTAGGGGCCGGACCCAGGGACAGTAGCATTGAGAGGTGGCAGAGTAGGCCTCAGTCCCATGGCAGCCACGCACCCGTAGCCTGCAGGTGTCCAGAGGAGGCGGCAGGGAATGAGGAGGAGGAGCCTGGGGTGAGGAGGTGACGATTGCAGCCCAGTTCCTGCCTGTTGGCCCGGGGTTCGCAGCAGTAGCAGCCGCCCATCCCGGTCAACCAAGTGGCAACTGACCACCAGGGAGCAGCTCTTGCATTGAGCATCTGCCCCCTGGTGGTCAGTGCACCTCATAGTGAGTGGTCGACTGGTTGTTCTGGTTGTTCCGCTGTTTGGTTGCTGGGCTTTTATTATATAGGATTATTATTATTATTGAATGAATGAAAAGAAACAGCAGGAGAATTCATAGTCAAATAATTTGGGGAATTCTGATTAATTGGGTTTGCTTACCTCACGTCTCCTCGGAGCCTTTAATGTGCTTACCTGGATTGTAAAACTTCCAGAGGAGAGTTCTCAGATTTCCCTTTTTTCTCGTAAAGTATAAATACTATCTCTTGGACATTGGTGCTCTACAGACCACAGTCTAGAAACTGTTCTTTGTTTCATACATATTGTACACAAGAATTGAAAAACAGATGTGAAAGTCTTTTATTGATGACCTGCACTCAAACTAACCATCCAAGAGCTTTTGAGCTTCACAAAGCATCTTGAGTACACTTCTTACTCCATTGTTCAAAATCATATAGATAGGCACTCATACCTTATGATCACTCACTCATGTCAACATCATCACCTTTAACATTGAAAATTTTCTTGGCACCTTTACAGAATGTTGTAAAAACTTGGCAAAGCTCCAGCCTTCTGGGTGATTTATTTGACCACATTATAATTCCTTCAGAGTGTTTGTGGTACACTGTCTATTATCATGTCACTGGAGGCCCGGTGCACGAATTCATGCACCAGTGGGGTCCCTCGGCCTGGCCTGCAGGATTAGGTTGAAACTGGCTCTCTGACATTCCCTGAGGGGTCCCAGATTGCGAGAGGGTGCAGGCCAGGTTGAGGGACCCCACTGGTGCACGATCAGGGCCGGGGAGGGACATGGGAGGTTGGCCAGCCAGGGAAGGACCGTGGGAGGGCTCCAGGGCGTATCCGGCCTGTCTCGCTCAGTCCTGATTGGCCGGACTTCAGCAGCATGCTAACTTACCAGTCGGAGTGTCTTCCCCCTGGTGGTCAGTGCATGTCATAGCGACATCGACTGTCTGGTCCCTGGTGGTCAGTGCCTGTCGTAGTGAGTGGTTGAGTAGCCTTAGCATATTATTAGCATATTATGCATTGATTGGTTGAACAGATGACCAGACAACTGGACACTTAGCATGTTTGGCTTTTATTATATAGGATAAGGACATTATTCTTTTGAGTTTTGGAACTACATTTCTCTAGTGTGTCCTACTTTGATATCAGAGTGATACTGAATTAAAATAAAAAACACATTATTCAGAGATTTTGCTTTATTTGTTTCCCCCAGCACTGTTGGTAACTTATATTGATCAGTTTCGTTTTATTTAATGTTTCTGTGGGTGACAGCATATTTTACCTGGCTTTTAAGAACTAACTGGACATGGGTTTATTTAGAGAGAAGTAGCTTTTATAGGAATTATTCCTATTGTACCCCATTACTATTAAGCTGGGGTGGGGAAATATAATTAAAAATAAATTCTCTGCCAGCCCAGTGAATTCTCTCTATGTAGGAAAGAATGAAACAGTTTTATTATTGGATAAGTGTTAAAACAGACTGAGATGCATATCACAGGCAATCTGTTAAGCAGACTGCAAAAGGAGAAAGAAATCTCATCCTTTTATATAGCTAGGCAGATACAATCTATGACATGCATATTAATTGTCTTTATCAGAAGAAAAAAATAAAACTTCTTGTATCTTTATGACAAGCAGGAAGTAATAGCCTAAAGCCATGCACGTCGGTTCATGCACAAAGGTATAATTCCCACAGGGACAGGGAGACGGAGTGCCACTCATCCTCCCAGAAGTTCACACTTCAAAGAAATAGCTCTGAGGCCACCCAGAAATATATTCCTGGGATACAGAACTGGCATGAGGCTTATTAAACCTCTACACTTGATCTTAGCCAAAAGGCTGAGAAGCGATTGCTTATTAAACTTCTAAAAAGACTTATATACATCTCAGAGGCAGCATTTAAAATTTCAAGTTTTCTAAGAAAAATTCTAAGGGAGGGGGAGGAATACTCTTCTCTTTTTACTAGTATACTAGGGAACATTCAAAATAAAGTGGTTTTATTTTATTTTTTAATTTAAGTTCTTTATTGTTTAAAGTATTACATGAGTCTCCTTTTCCCCTCATTGACCTCTCCCTGGCCTCCCCCACCCCCCAAGCACATGCCCCCCCACCCCCGTCTGTGTCCATTGGTTATGCTCATACAAGTCCTTTTGGGTTGATGTCTCACCCCCTCACCCCCCACCTTCCTCATAGGTTGGACAGTCTGTTCAATGCTTCTATGACTCTGG
>NW_005871054.1:2187339-2196261 GCF_000147115.1 Myotis lucifugus | reverse complement strand
CTACCTAAACTATGGGCCATTTTTTTGTATTGTTCCAACCAACAGTTATATTGTTATAACAGTCAATTAAATCACCATGGACAATAGGTGACAACTTCCATTAGCTACTTATACTGGGATTGGAGAGAACTTGCATGGTGGGCAGTTGGGAGATGGCTGAAAGACTTCCTCAAGGATCCTACATTTCAGCGGGATTTGCTTTCCCTTTATTTTATTGTCTCAAATCTCAACTCAACAAATTTTGTTCCTTTTTCAAAGTGTGATCTGGGGACCATGTTTTCAGAAGCAAGACTCAGGGACACCTCTTCTCCCAGACTTTAGAAACTGGGTCATTAGATTTCAGTCTCAGGGCACACAGCACATTTGTGGTTGTCTGCAAATACTAGTAATAGAACCTATGATGGTTCACAGACCAACCAGACCCCTTGAGATCCAAGGTGGAAAGATGGTCAGGAAACAAAAAAAGGTAGGCAGTGAAGAGCACAGCCTGATTTCCACCTGGAGAGAATTTGGCTAGAGCACTGGGGCTAGGAACTTTCTCTCTGCTTGATTCTGCTTAATGCTACCACTTCACATGTTATCCTTTCAGGAATCGAAATTCCAGTCAGAAGCATCTGATTAGATGAGGCACCCTCCAGTAATGTCAGCTTCATTACAGCAAAAGTGTAAAGGGAGGGAGTCATCCCAATTTGCTTTCTGGAATGGGAAATGTTACTCTGCCTCTGAATTATTTTGATATTTCTGTCAAATGGTGCTCACTTTATGCATGCACTGTTCTATGTGTTTTCCATATGTTAATTAATTTGTTCTTACAAAACTCTGTGTGGCACATAGTATTCTTCCATCTGTACAACAAAGAAACCTGGCACTAGAAGTTAATTTATTTGCCCCAAATCACACAGTAAATGATAGAGATAGGATCTGAAGCTAGGCACTCAGTATGTGTGTCTTCTCCATATTGCTCAGCCTTGCCAAAGGTGAGACTCTTAGTAAAAAAAATAGAAAAGAAATATAAAAAAAGAGAAGGTGACAAATTTACAAACAACAAATCAACAATCAAATGTTTGATGAAAAAATATGTAATATCTATATTGTTATACTTATTAGAGGCCTGGTGCATGAAATTTGTGTGTGTGTCGGGGGGTCCCTCACCCCGGCCTGCTTCACCCCGGCCTGCACCCTCTTGCAATCCGGGACCCCTTGCAATCCGGGAATCCCTGCGGGATCGGGCCTAAACCGGCAGTTGGACATCTCTCTCGCAATCCGGGACAGCTGGCTCCTAACTGCTCACCTGCCTGCCGACCTGATCACCCCTAACCGCTCTGCCTTCCTGTCTGATAGCCCCTAACCACTTGCCTGCCTGCCTGATTGCCCCTAACCACTGTTCCTGCCTGCCTGATCACCCCTAACTGCTTGCCTGCATGCCTGCCTCATTGCCCCTAACCACTTGCCTGCCTGCCTGATCACCCCTAATTGCTCTCCTGCTTGCCTGATTGACCCTAACCGCCTCTGCCTGCCTGCCTATTTGCTTTTAACCACTCACCTAACTGCCTCATCGCCCTTAACCATTCTGCCTGCCTGCCTGCCTGATCTCCCCTAACTGCCTCTGTCTTGGCCCCCACCATGGCGGCTTCGTCCAGAAGGATGTCCGGAATGACGTCCAGAAGGTTGTTCGGCTGTCTGGTCTAATTAGCATATTATGCTTTTATTATAGATAATTTTGATGTAATATTAGATTTACAGAAGATTTACAAAGATAGTTCAGATAGTTTCCATATATAGTCTGTACTGAGATTCCCCTAAGGTTAACACTTTATATAATCACTAGAGGCCCGGTGCACAAATTTGTGCACCAGTGAGGTCCCTTGGTCTGGCCTGTGGGATCGGGCCGAAACCGGCTCTCTGACATCCCCAAGGGGTCCTGGATTGTGAGAGGGTACAGGCCAGGCTGAGGGACCCCACTGGTGCATGATTGGGGCTGGGGAGGGATGCAGGAGGTTGGCCAGCTGGGGAGGGACCGCAGGAGGGCTCCAAGGTGAGTCTGGCCCATCTTGCTCAGTCCCAATTGGCCGGATCCCAACAGCAAGCTTACCTACTGGGATCTGCCCCCTGGTGGTCAGTGTGCATCATAGTGAGCAGTTGAGGGGCCTTAGCATATCATTAGCATATTACACTTTGATTGGTTGAACGGCTGACCCGACGACTAGACACTTTGCATATTAGGCTTTTATTATATAGGATGGTACAAAAAGCAACACAAAGGAATTAACATTAATACATCACTATTACTTCACAGACTTGAATCCTTTTCCCCAGTTCTTCCACTAATGTCCTTTCTCTTTTCCAAGATCCAATCCAGGATCCCACATTGCATTTACTTATTTTGTCTCTTTAATCACCTTCAGTTTGTGCAAGTTTCTCTATCCTTCTGTGTCCTCTGTGACTGAAACTTTGGATGAATAATGACCAATTTTTTGTAGAGCATCCTTCAATTTGAGCTTGTCTAATGTTTTCTTATGGTTAGATTGAGGTTATGAATTTGACGAAGAATGCCCTTTCTAGTGCATTCCATAGGGGAATATATAATGTCAGTAAGTCATATTAGTAGTGATGTTAATATTGATCACTTGATTAAGGTGACTGTGTTTTATTTTTAAATTATAGCTTTCCTTTAAAAAAGTTAGCTAAGTTATCATTTCTAATATTTAGTAATTTTTATTTTTTATTAGCAGGTTTTATTTATTGCAAAATGTCTAACTTGTGTGGATTCCTGGACCATATCTAGTTTGCTCTTGCTTTTCAGTGACTTAATTTCTGTGATTTAGAACGTAATCTGTTCCTTAAACCACACAAAACCAAGTGCTCCATCTGATGTGTGAGCCAAGTGAACAATGAGCAGGCCACTGCATCCCTATTCTGGAGCAGACAACACCGCCAAAGGCAATCCTTATTCCTATACAAAATGTAGTACCGCACTAGGGAGTTAGTGAATTATAGCCAATTCTGTCAATTTAATGAGTATCTAGGCCATTTCTTTTGCTGTTCTTGAAGGCTACATTTGTTAGCAAGGCCTTCAGGCCAATTTGGCTATTAACCTTGGCTTTATGATACTACGTACAGCTCATTTAGAACAAATCCTCCATATGTAAAGTCGTACATCTGTCTTTTGATAGGAGTGAAACCTAGGGCGAAACAGTGATGCAGACGAATTATTGGTAAAGAAAACACTTCCCAATCGTCCCTGTGGAAGACCATGATCTTTTCTAATGTTTTGCTTGTCACTCAAGTATATATTGGAAAAACCATCATGATCTTATACTTTTGTGTTTCACACACACACACACACACACACACACACACAGACACACACACTGAGTGGCCAGATTATTATGACCACCCCATCAGTACTTCGTTGGGCCACCTTTTGCTTCAATATTGCGGCGATTCTTCTTGGCATTGACTCCACGAGATATTGAAAGGTGATGTGAGGAATCTGACACCATGCCTGGTGAATAGCACTGTCCAGTTCTGTGAGATTTGATGGTTGTGGAACCAGCTGCCTGATGGCTCTTTTAACTTCATCCCACAAATGCTCAATTGGATTGAGATCTGGTGATTGTGGGGGCCACCTAAGCAAGGTAAAGTCTCCCTCATGTTCTTGACACCACTCCTGCACAATACGAGCACCGTGGATGGCGCATTGTCTTATTGGAAGAAGCCATCTCCATTGGGATATGCCATCAACATGATAGGATGAACTTGATCAGCAACGGTACTTAGGTATGTTGTGCTATTCAGACGTTGTTCCACATGAATTAAAGGGCCCAAATCATGCCAGGAAAACATGCCCCAAACCATAACACTGCCCCCACCCGCTTGAAGGGTTGTACTCATGCATGTGGGGTACATGCTTTCATGCTGTTTCCGCAGCATCAAATTCTCACTCTGCTATCTGCATGATGCAACTGGAAACATGATACATCGGACCATATGACTTTTTTCCAATGCTCGACTGTCCAATCCTTGTGTTCCTGTGTGAACTGGAGACATTTTATCTTGGTAACCGCAGACAGCAAAGGTGTTTAAACAGGCCTTCGGCTTCCATATTCCATATGATGCAGCGTATGGCTAATTTGCCTACAAACGTCAGGTGGTCATAATAATCTGGCCACTCAGTGTATATATAATAAGCTGTATATATTAAATATAATTTGTGATTATTATTTAAACCCTTTGCCCCTGATACTAGAGAGCCAGTATATAAACTCGCCTTAATTTTGTGTAACCTTAGGAGTAGTGTTGCATGTTATTTGTGTGTATTTGCTTGTTTCCTCTTCAAAATAGGACAGGTGCTAATATTTGCTCCAGGACTCCAGCAGACCGTGCAAATTTCTCATGTTTTCTAAACCATTTAATAAAATTAAATTTAGACGGGTGATAGCAAAGGTAGGAAGAGAATAAAATTCCATCTTCATGGTAAGCCAGTGGTTAGTGCGCTACACTCTTGCAATGCTTTAGTATTTAGTAACTTGGAACATAGTGATGCTGGTTAATATCCCATTCTTGTGTACTTCGTGCAAAAGGAACTTAGCATTTTTAAAAGTTCCCTTCTGCTTCCCCATCTAGTAACATAATCATTCTTTTTTTATCTCAATGCTTAAGCACTTTAAAAAGCATCTCAGTAATCTTAGTGTTAAATTTAAGTTTGTTGTATGATTGCTTTGAAATAATTTTATTAGTTACTGCTAGGAGATAATATAGGACTTTGAAACCCTGAATTAATATACAAATCGTATCATTAATATATAACAAATCATAAAAATTAAAAAAATATCTCAGTTTACTCCCAAGGATATATCTATAAAACCATTATTTTGTTTGTTTGTTTGTTTTGAGGTAGGTGGTGGGGAAGTGAGAAAAGCCACTTAGCAGCAGGGAGCAGGATACAAAATTAAATATTCTACAGTTTTTTGGTTTCTGACAAATTAATGAGCCCTCACTCAGAGAGAATGTGCAGTAGTGGTGTGTTGGAACTGGCTTGTACCAACTTGCAAGAACCAGTTGTTAAATTCTAAGGAGTTTTGTCACCTGGTTATTAAACACAGTTATTATTAAAAATGAAATTATATAAACTCAGAACTAAGTACATGCTATTAAAAACAATGATAATAAAAAAACTCAAGACTCATCATTTCCCAGTGCTTTAAATTACCCTTTCCTAGTATTATTTTAATCATGCTCTTGAGGTTATTTAGTCTGTTGTATCTGTGTTGGTGAAATACTCTATAATGGTATGCATTGTACATCTCTTCTCAACTCAGGATGCAGGGACTGCACTCGGTAGCTTGATAAAATTATAATTAACATTGTGAGTATGTATTTTTGTGAAAAAATAAATTAAATGTGATGGGAGACCATGTGATTTGAAATCACTATTCTATTACTTTCTGTCATACATAATATCTACCTCAGGGTATTTGAGTTTGCTCTTATATTCCCTCTGCCTGGAATCCTTTCCCTTCCAATATACACTTGGCTCTCTTCTCCTCCCATTTTTATGTCATTTCTTCAGAGAAATCATTTTGATTATTTTTTTTAAAAATATATTTTATTGATTTTTTACAGAGAGGAAGGGAGAGAGATAGAGAGTTAGAAACATCGATGAGAGAGAAACATCGACCAGCTGCCTCCTGCACATCTCCTACTGGGGATGTGCCCGCAACCCAGGTACATGCCCTTGACCGGAATCGAACCTGGGACCCCCCAGTCCGCAGGCCGACGCTCCATCCACTGAGCCAAACCGGTCTCGGCTCATTTTGATTATTGTGTTTAAAATTGCCCACCCTGTCCTGCCCACTCCTTGACCTGGCACATTTGCCTTCCATCACATTGCCTGCCTTTGTTTTCACTCTAGCACTTACTACCCTCTGAAAGTATGTAGTTATTTGTGTATGTTCAGTCTTTCTCCCTTACTGTAATATAAGCTCCCCAAGGAAAGGAATCTTCTATGATCTTTTTATTTCTGGTTTTTCAATGCCTAAAACAGACAGGCAACAATTGATTTAATATTTGAATAGACTATATCAATGGAAGGCACCTAAATTAAAGTAGGGTTGAGAGATAGTTAAAGTAATATTTGAATATGAGATAAAACAAATTTAGTCAGAGTACTACCACTCAAAAAAGAGTCTCCAAGATGCTGAGGTAAGCTGTTCTAATCAAAACACTGTTGTTGTTTCTTGGTGTCATTTATGCAAATCAAAAGAATGAATTTTTGTTTCTTGGGGGATGGAATTGGGGAGTAGATTATGTCCAAATTCTAGTTATAGATGGGATATGTACATTGCATTAACGATGCTGTACTCATTTGTGGAAATAAAGCTTCTACAACACTAATTACATGAACGAGGAAGGGTTTTATTTTAAGGAACAGCAGCGTATTCAGATTTTTTGTGGCACTTCTCCAGCTACAGAAGCTGACTGTCAAGAACTACTTTCTTTCCCAGAAGACTTTATAGGGTGGAAGCTGAGGCTGCAATTCTATTCCAAGCCAAACTTTGTACAATATGAGCAAATAAAATGCAAAGGAGAGTTTTTAGTGACTTTGATGAAGGTGGCTATTTATAATATTTAAGAGCCTCGTCAAGTTTATTGATAACTTAAAAAAAATTTGTTCATTTTAGAGAGAGGAGGGGAGAGGGATAGAGAGATAGAAACTTCAGTGAGAGAGAAACATCAATTGGCTTCCTCCTGCATACCCCCTACCAGGGATTGAGCCTGAAACCCGGGCATGTGCCTGGATCAGGAATTGAACCATGACCTCCTGGTCATGGGCCGACGCTCAACCACTGAGCCACACCAGCTGGGCTTATTGCTACCTTTTAAAAAGTGTGATTTGGGGATGGATATATTATCTGTAATCCATGAAGTACTGGAATGTATGTTTCATAAATTGAGAAGTAAAGGGTAATGAGGATATTGCTTAGGAGGAGTAATATAAAGATTGGCAGGTAATTGGGGAAAGCACTTTTATTTGTTATTTCATTCATTTATTCCACACATAGTTTTTAAGCTCTAATTATGTGTTAGGCAATGTTTTAAGTGCTAGGAATACAATGACAAATACTTTCTATCCTTAAACAATCTAACAGGATAATAAAACAAGTAAACAGGGTTATTGCAACAGTGTGATAAGTGGTAGGACGAGAAAGTTGGAGGCCTTCGAAGAGCACATAAAAGAGACAACTAGCACAGAATTATGAAGTCTAAAAAGTTGACCACATGATCATGATTTAGCACTGTGAATTAAAAAGTCTGACTGGTATGCAATAAATGAAATGGAGACGGTGGTATGTTAACAAATGTTTAAATCTGGTTCTTCAGGGGAACAAAAAACCCTGATTGGTGGTATTTGCTCATTTCTGCAGTATACATATTTCCACTATGCTGATTTAAGGCTACTGTATGGTGCCACTGAATGTGAAGATGAGAAGAGATGGACGTAGTTTACTCTAGTAAGTGGATACAGGTAGGCTCTTCATTGAGATGACACCTGCACTTCTCTGGTTGGAGAGGACAGGGTGGAGCCTTAGAGACCAGTTAGAGGCCATTTTATTAAACCAGGGAAGAGATGATGTGGTCCAAACTATGATGGTGAATTTTCAGGAATTTACAGAGATATTTAAGGGACAAAGAAACAGTCTAGAATTCAGACCATAGACTTGGAGTCAGGCTTTCTCCAAATCCTTGCACTGCCACTTAACTAGCACTGTGAGTCTGGGCTATCTTTTAGCTCCTCTGGATTTCACTGTCTCACCTATAAACTGGTGCTAAGGATAGTACCAGACAGTTGGAAGATTGATGATTAGTGTGATGGTGAGTGGGCAAAGAAGGAGAAATAAGAATCAAAATTAACTTGTGGTCTTCTGTCCAAACAGGTAGGTGGAGATGTAATTTTTATAATCTCCCCAGTGGACTAGAAAGGATGGAAACAATGGGGTGTGCAATTAAGAGCTGAGGAAGTACAGATGGGGAGCATAGTAGTAGTTTCCAAACTTGAGTGTACTTATGATCATCTGGGGACTTTGCAAATGTAGATCCTACACCATGCTGGGCTTACTGAATTGGCTTCCCCTAGGATATCTGTATTTTTAGAATGTTCCCTAGGTGATTCTGATGAAGTCAGTTCATAAAACAGCATGTCTGTCTACTTTAGAGGAATCTTCTAAAAATTTATGAAGAGGGTTATAGAAGAAAATAGCTGGGGAGAATTAAAGAATGGAAATGGAAGAGATCTAAAGGTGTAAATTCTGATGGGAAGAAGCCAGCAGACTTGGAGTATTTGGAGTTACAAGAGAAAGAATAAATGATAGAGGAAGGCTCCTGGAAAATAAGATAAGTTCAAGGTGAAAGGAGGCGGAATGGGTCTTCTACTAACTGAAGGGAAAAAGAAGGAATGGTTGTGCATCCAGATACACTTATTGTGGTTTATGGTTAGGGTTAGAATCATAATTTGTGGAAATAATTTGAAAAGTTCCTACCTATTGTTTTGACGGAGAATGGCAAATTGTCTCTGGTATTAATTTTCCTTTATTCTTTTTTATTTTTATTGAATTTATTAGGGTGACACTGGTTAACAAGATTATACAGGGTTCAAGTGCACAATTCCACAACACATCATCTGTACACTGTGTTGTGTGTTCATCACCCCAAGTCAAGTCTCCGTCCATCACTATTTATCCCCACCCTACCCTTCTCCACCTCCCCTCCGACTCTCTCGGTAATCACCACACTGTTGTCTGGATCCATGAGTTTTTTTCTCTTTTTATTTTACTTTTTTGACCAGTCCTTCCACCTTGCTCAGTTCTTTATTAGTAAAGAACCCCCTGGATTTAGGTAGGCAAATGGCCTCCCTTGCAGCTA
>NW_005871054.1:2184590-2186848 GCF_000147115.1 Myotis lucifugus | reverse complement strand
TGAGAAACTAGAAGTCCATTGCTCACAGAAAAAAGGAAACACAAATATGAATTAGCTAAATAAACTCAACACAATAAGGGAAAAATCCCAACAAACAGTTTTAATATTCTATCAGAAATGTTCACACTTCTCAGACTTATAGCTAAAAAGCATTTCATGACAGCGAAGATCAAAAGTATATATTTAATGTTATAATACTTACTGAACAAACAACCTATATACACATAGCTTCTAGGCTTGCTTGACATCAAAGAAGTCAAACAAGCATAGAGTACTAGCTATATTTCATTGCCAAATCAAATTTGAATAAAGTGCTGAGAACATTGAAATTACATAAGGTGGAAAATGCTTTAACTTTATCATGGGAAACTTTCTGAAGGGGATGGCTTTTTAATTAAAACTCAAAATTTGTATGTCTTTATACCTTGGTAACTAGAGCGCATATTATTGGTTCTATGCTTCTACTCTCATATATCTTTTCTAGACAGAGTAAAATCATACTTGACTTTAGTATCTTTTGGCCTGGGCGGATATAGCACTATAGTGGTCTTCGTAAGATGGTGGGACTTCCTCTGGTATTTATTGCCCTTTGGGTCTTCCAATTTGATAAAGTGTGATATGCCCCGTATGGATCATGTAGAATTAAGTATTTGGACTCACTCATTAGAAGTAGAGTATATAATTTCCTTGTCACAGACTTCAGTTTTATCTTATCTGAAAAATTACGTAGATTATTTTAAGTTGTGACCATCTTTATATTCTAGCAAGGGAATACCTAGTGGCCCTATGTTTTATGAAAAATCAGCTTGAATTTTATTCCCTAAGTAGATATGAAAACAAGAGTTTTTATATTTTTGCTTAAGTACCAGGAAGTATAATTGGAAGTGATTCTTTAAGGATTTATCAGGATCAGAATTGAATATTATCTTGTGAAAAAACTGATGCATTTTCAAAATTATGATCATGGATTTAATTTTCTTTGTTCTAATCAAGATCTTTCATTTCATTAAAGTGGAGAAACTGTATAATACCAGTGAAAGCCGTTTTGAAGACAAGTAAGGTGTGCTTGTACAGGTAAAGCCCTAGAGAGGCTCGGTGCTCGCTGGGAAAATGTTTTAATTTGGAAGAACAGAGCCCTAAGCCAAATTCTTAATTATCCTCAATTTAATTGAGAAAATTGCTTAGCCTTAGTGTTTCTGTAAGTTTGATTGACAGATACCTACTAGCTGGAGATACACTGTAATGCTGAGTAACATAAAATATCTTGAGACTTTCTGAAGAGAGTTGATATGTATGTAAAAGGAACAGAAATAATGTGAGGAGACACGTTTTTCTGTTCCCCTGCCTAACCAATCAATTAACTATGTTGATTGGCATAATCTTTAGAGGCTGAACAATAGAATCATGGATGGGTACTTGCATGAAGATATTGCTTTGAGAGAAAAGAGAATAGCCTGGGATAAAAAGGAAGGGGAAAAAAGGAAAGTCTTACAAAAATAGGGAAGAAGGTTTAGGGAAGGGAGTTGAAAGTGAACGTGATGAGAATTAAGGAGTGGGGCAAACTGGAATGAGAAAAAAATGGTCTTAAGTGGGTTATAAATTGGATCTTCTTTAATATTTTTCAAGAGGTAAAACTAGTAACTAGAATTGCTTTACATTTTTTCTTTTTCTCACCGAAGGAGTGAGGATATTTTTTCCATGATTTCTAGAGAGAATGCAAGGGAGCAGGGAAGGAAAGAGAGAGAAACATTAATGTGAGAGAGACACATAGATTGGTTGCCTCCCACATGCACCCCGACCCAGGTCAAAGGTCAAACCTGCAACCCAGGCATGTGCTCCTGACCAGCTTTTGAACTCTGGGCCCTCAAGTGTGCAGTCTGAAGCTCTAACCACTGAGCACACCAGCCAGGGCGGAACTAGGATTGCTTTTAATTACATTTGGTGGCTGCATTTTGTTTATTCGAATGCAACAGTTTGCACCTGGTGTTTGAGTTTTATGTAATAATCACAACAATTATAACTTCCTCTTTTAAAATACTTCATATTAGTGCTGTATCAAAATCAAATATGATAAAGGCAGTATACATACCTGATTTCTCAGACAATCAGACTTGGAGACTCTTGTCAATAAGACACATTTTTAAATTCTCTGGACATCAGTAACACCACTACAAAATTGTATCGGTTTCTCCTAAAATATTTTATTGACCTCATAATCATGAACCTGTAAAGGTCAAATAAAACATGTTATTATTTCC
>NW_005871054.1:2043747-2109913 GCF_000147115.1 Myotis lucifugus | reverse complement strand
GGGGAGAATATACATTCATAGAGCTTAACCACATGCCATGCATCTTTTTTGGTTTGTTTTCCAAAATATATTTGCAGGTGGAGAAAGTGGGTGTGGAGAAGGGACATCCCTCCCATGCCAGGCATCTTTTAAACTGGGTCATTTTTCATCCCTGCACCTTCATTCCCTATTCACATATGAAGAAACGGAGGGGAAAGAGATCAAATAACTTCCCCAAAGTTACAGCATTTGAATATAGATCTCAACATTTTTTAGATTCAAAGTCAATACCTTTCCTACTTCACTAAGAGGTTCCTGATGAAAAATTTTAATTGCTAGTAAAACTTGCATTTTAATAGTAAAACATTTTCAAACCCCTCTCCCTTTAAAAAAGGACTATCTCCTAGATCACAGCTCCTAAAATGGCTAAAATGGAGAACTCCTGGAGGAGAGCGAGTGCTGAACAGATAATCCCATAGATATTTCCCACCTCAGGCCACCAGCAGAAGCCATGCCTGGGATTTAGGGTTAGCTGTCACTGCCATGCCAATGCACGAGCAACATCATCATCAGTACATTTGAGTAAGTGCAAAACAGGTTTCGAAAAGCAAGTTCCAAAGAAGGCTGTTTAAAGGAAGCCAGGCGGGTTCTGAGTTTAGATGGTGGGTTGCATGCATGTATTAATTTTACTTCCTCCTGAAGCATGCTAAAACTACATTAAAGAGATTTTAACAAAATACATAAACACACAAGTACATGGAAAATAGGAGAATTGGTAAGAGCAATTAAATTTTGGAAGCTGGAAAGCAGATGGACCCGTGGTAACTGGCTTAACAGGCCCAAGAAAGCGGAGTCCCCAGGTGGCTTAAAACTACAGAATGCTCAAAAGTTTCAGGAATTGGCAGCATTCAGTATGCTAGGATCGAGGTAAATGAGAGGTCTTAAATAAGGAAGAAAAAGCTAGGATTGAGGTAAATGAGAGGTCTTAAATAAGGAAGAAAAAGCTACTTGAAAAACAATTGGCTTCCAAGCTGCCTTCTCCCTTTTCATGGCACCAGGTGACTGTCTGGCCCCCATCCTGACAGAAATCTGGAGGTTTTGTCTCTGTGGAAATAGAAATGGATGGTTCTCGGCTGAGGGGTGCCAGACACGGTTGAGGGCAGGGCTTCTTCCTGGGTGGAAAGTGGGGCCTGGAATTAGCTCCTATGTTCTAACTCTCCCTCCAGACCTCTGTCCTCATTTGTTTGTCAGCCAGACTCTCATCTACCAGGCAGGACATTAGAAAATTCTCTGGGAATCTGACCAGAATAAGAAGAAAATGTAAAAATACTAACTCCAGAGGTCCCCTAAGAAACAGCCCACCCAGATCACCTTAAAGTAAAGTTTAAAGTTGTCAAGCCCTGCCCACTTACTCGGTAATCTTTATCAATTTTTAATTTGCTATTTATCAAGAGCAAAAACAGAACAAACAAAAAAATAAAAACCAACCAAACAAACAAAAACAACAACAAAAACAAAGGTAACCAAATATTTGAGGAGTCCCCAAGGAAAAAGATAGAGACCCAAATAAATACAAGAAAAAGGCCATCTGGAACAATAGCCACTATGTAGGGAAGAGAAAACAAACAAGAATTCCTATATTGTCAGATAATAAACAACACTGCATATGTGAAACAAAAAATAGGTTGCTATAGGAAAAGTTCATTTAAAGAACAAAAAAAGAACATTATAAAATAAAAAAAGGGCTAGAATGTAAGATAAAGGATTTTCTCAGAGAGTAGAACAAAGAGTAGACAAAGAAGAAAGAGTAAGAAAGTGAGAGGTATGTACTAGAAGGTTCATCATCCAAATAATAAGAGTTCCGGAAAGAGAGGAAAATGTAAATCAAAGTTACACTATTACTCAGGGATGGGCACAAGAAAATTTATCAGAACTGAAGAGCATGAGTTGTCAGATCAGCAGAGCCTATAGAGTCCTAAGCACAATGGATGAAAATAGACCCTCACAAAGGCACATTATAAATGTTCAGAACACCAGAGCAGAGAGAACTTATATAAACTTCCAGAAAGGAATAAAAACATATATAAAGAATTAAGAATCCAAATAACTTCAGACCTCTTCACACTGACACCATAAATAAGATTTTAATGAAGTAGGACTATTGTTTTGCACAACTCCAGGGAGCAACATGTAGAACACAGTGTTGTACAATAAAGTGGCTCACATTCAAGCATGAGACTAGAACAGACATTTTCAGACATTAAAATCTCAAAAATTTATTTCCCATGTACCCTTTCTTAAAAGACTACTGGGGAATGTGTTCTACTAAAACAAGAGAGTAAAACCAGGAAACAGGAAGACATGGTATATAGGCATGGCTGGCTTTGCTCTGCTGTCACCATTTTGAAATTAATAATTTTTAAACAAGGAACTCTGCATTTTCATTTTCACTGGGTTCCACAAATTATGCTTTCCAGTTCTGGATACAGGTGATCCAACTCGGGGGAAAGGCAAAGGAAATCCCCATGAGGTCAGTGAAGGGAGATTCCAGGACAGCTGTCAATAGACATAGAGGACAGCTAGTCCAGAGAGGAGCAGGAGATTTGAGACTGACATGTTGGTGGTTGTCATAGCCAAGCCTTCTGTTATTTTACTCTCTATTTGGACAGAATACTTAAATAAGCCTTGCCCAGATTCTTACCTGTGATTCTTATGATTATTTGTTGACTAAGTTTCTGCTCCCTTTCCATGCCCTAATGCCTGGATCAACTGAGGATACATTTCACGAAACTTTCTGCTTAAACTTACATCTAAGAGCTGAAGCTAAGGTCGGAAATAGCCCTCTGACCATACTTCTACCTGACTCCAGTACCAGGCTTACCTGGCAGTCTTGCCAGATGTCCTGAGTATGCAGAGCCCCAAGCTTACAACCTTGCCCACTGACTTCCCTGGAAAGGGCTCTTGTAAACTCTCAGGGGAGTTGTCAACAAAAGATTTTGTCGTGTTCACCCCTGAGTTAGTAGTGTAACTTTGATCTTTCTTTACGCAGCTACCAAATTTTCAAAACTAAATATGTTGTTTGGGTATATGAAAATAGGTAGTAAAACCATAAAGAAAGCAGGAAATAATTAACACAACAGTGTGAACTAGTAGTAACGGTTGGCCATTGAAAGGGAGTGAGCAGAGGAGACCGTTCATATTTTATTCTTAAACTAAGCTAGGTGGCGATTACATGGATATCGGGTTATTATTATTTTTTAAACTGTACCTATATTTTAATAAACTCTTCTGAATGCATGATGCAGTAAAATATAAGAAAATGAATATCAATGTCAAATTTCATCAAAGGCCACATCTGGCCCTTGAGCTACATCAGTACACATAGTCCTTTCATCATGGAATTTCAAATAAAAGCCCTTATACCATCCAGTCTAACCTCCTTTTTATTTGTAACCATTATTATTTTAACTGGCTTTGTTATATCCTTATATCATGTAAGTTGCAACATACACTTATAAGTTCATGTTGTTTCAGAGCTTGGTGAGTTGTTAGATTCTCCTTGTTTCCTACCAGTATTTCTGCCTTTCTCCTTCATCTGGGTCCTTTATCTTTTGAAGGATATGCTTGAGATTTTCTTCATTGGCCTTGATAATTTCATTTTGCTCAGATATATGGGGTGAGGTAGTAGATGGAGAAACTGAAAGAGCAAAATTTGTTTTTTTTACAATCAAAGCTTCACTGACTTTACTTCTCCCCAGGATGTATTCATTTAGGGTTTACTCAGTTGGATGCAATGAGCTTGGGGACCTGGGATCTTTTTGCCAAAAATATGAGCTGACTCACTGACATATATCTCAAGTGATCCATTGGTCCAGTGAGTAATATCCTGGAAGAAACATGAGTTATTATTAGTCATTATTATGCCTTCACCTTTCCTGGAATGCCTTTGAAGGCACAAGGCATCAGCAATATCTGTCATCAAAAACTCTTTTGTCTGCAATTTCTGTTATTGCATTCGGCTTATTCACAGCAGAGAGAGTTTTTCTCCTAATATGATGGCTTTCTTTCTATAAAAAGTATCCACTATTTAGCCCGCCTGCAGAAAGGAAGTTGGCACGGATTCTGAAGAGCCAATCAATTCCTTAGCTGTTCTTGAACAAGCAACCCTTTCTTGATAGCTTTAGAATTTTTCTGCAATTGTAGAAGTTGAGTAACTTGTCAGCTGGTCATTTGTAACCAATAAAACTGAAAAGATTATCTACCTTTATTTAAATATTGTATAAATAGAGATCTGTAATTCTGGAATTGTGTCTTGAGGGTTGACTATATTATGGAATCCCATCTGGACAAGACTTTGCTCTAGATCTTGGCATTCCTGGCATGATGAAATTAGAAATGAAGTCAGAATCATACCTATTAACTTGTTAGTTGTTTTCATGGTATAATGAATTAAAGAATAAACTGAAACACTGAGAAAGGAGCTGTATTAGTTATAACTTTTTTAATTGCAAAGGACAAAATCTTTTTGGTACAGCTTACTAAAAACAAGAAATCTTACCTAATAATAGACAAACATGTAAATTGACCATACCTTCGCTACGCTAACCAGCCAATCAGGAGAGTATGCAAATTAACCTAACAAAGATGGCAGTTAATTTGCATACACAGGCTCCAAGCGGTGGAGCGAAGCCTGACAGCCCTGGGGCCGTGGGGCCCGCGGAGCAGCGAAAGCCTCATGGCCGCGGGGCTGGCTCCAGCTGGAGCCCGGCCAGAACGAAGGCCTGGGTGCTGGTTGCCGGAGGAAAACCGGTGCCAGCAGCCAGGGGAAAGGAAGGCCTATTGCACAAATCTCTTCGTGCAACAGGCCTCTAGTTTACTATAATAAGGATATAAGAGAATCACAGAAACCAAGGACAGACATATAATTTGCCTACAAGAAGGTATTGGAACTAGAAATTGGAAGGACCCAGGGTCTCTTTTTCTCATCTCTGTTCCCCTCTGCTCATGTACACCATTTTTCTTCCTCTTTGCAGTTCATCTTTTCTTTAGTTCTCAGCAGAATGAGGCTGCTTCTGTGTTGGTGCTATGTTAGGATAGTCTAGATATGCTGAGACAAGAAATAAATCCTAAACCATAAAGATTTCGTAATAAAAAAAAAAAGCCCAGCTGGCATGGCTCAGTGGTTGACCGTCTGACTAGAAAGTCATGGTTCAATTCCCAGTCAGGGCACATGCCCAGGTTGCAGGCTCAGTTCCCAGTGTGGAGCATACAGGAGGCAGCCAATCAATGATTCTCTCTCATCATTTATGTTTCTATCTCTCTCCCTCTCCCTTCCTCTTTGAAACAAATACAAATATATTTAATTTTTTTAAAAAAAGATTTCTTTCCTCACCCATGTCACAGATTTCTATGGGATGGGAAGCCCTTCTACATCTTATAATTATGCCATCTGGAACATGTGGCCTCCATGGTCACTGCTGTGGGGAAATAGAAAGTGAAATGATAGCAGGAATATTTTCAACAGCCAAGCCCGACAGTGGTTGAAATCACTTCTATTTATTTCCCAGTGGCCAGAAGTTGGTCACATAGCTCCAATCTACCTGCAAGGGAAACTGGAAAACAGGAGGAACATATGGATAGTTAGTGAGCACTAACAGTCTCAGTTCATCTCTAATCAACAGACAACCCAGACCAATTAGTCAAACTCGTTTCCTAGAAGTGTTTCTGTTAGTCCAAACTCCACGTTCCTAGGGAAGAGACTCTGGCCTAGCTTTGGTCAGATGTCCACTGTGATCCAACCTGCTCTGTCTTGGATAGAGGCTCCTGTTAAACAGAATTGCTTCCAGATTCCCGCCAGTTTTAACAAGTGACTTAAATGTAGATGGGAAGGATGATACTTCGAAAGAGTAGGCCCTTCAGGCAATGTCTATCTGCTACCTGGAGTCATGTTTCATTTCTGAAGTCTCTGAGAATCAGTCTCTCTCTTATGCTATTTCTCAGTAATGGTATCTGTGTTTTATGAAATTCTTTACTTTAAAGATGAAAATATAGTGAACCCACATGGAAGAGTTAGAACTTACTGCTTTTCTTTCTAGAGAGAATACCTATCTCTGGAAATAAGGCACCGATGTTGTGAGGGTAATCACTTGACTTATAAATGTGGACATCGTTTTTCCTAATCTCTGTTGACAGCTCCTAGAGCTCAAAGGTAGCACTGGAGTCCTTCTAAATGACCCCTAGTTGTAATCATTAGAGTTGTTCCAAATATTTCCATTCTCTCCTCCTTCTGGATACGTGGTAAGATTGCATTTCTCTGCCTCCTTTGTGATTAGGTGTGGACATGTGACTTGCTTTAGCTAATAAAATGGAAAGAGAAGTGACACATGTCACTTGCAAGCAGAGGCTTTAAGAGCCAGCGTGTGGTTCACTAGATTTCTCCCAGCTGGAGTAATTGTAAAAGCACATGTTGAGGTGCAGTGGGATTTCCCTGCCTCCCCATGCTGGGCATTTAGCAAGAGCAAACAATCAACTTCTGTTGTATTGAGCCACCGAGACTTTGGGGCTGTTTGTTACTATAGATAACCTAGTCCAGTGATCGGCAAACTGCGGCTCGCAAGCCACGTGTGGCTCTTTGGCCCCTTGAGTGTAGCCACGAAGTTTCAATCGCACTGTACGTGCGCGCCCGCACGTGGTATTTTGTGGAAGAGCCACACTCAAGGGGCCGCAGTTTGCCGAACACTGACCTAGTCCATTCTGTCTACTACACCTCCATCTGTAGCCATCCATGCCACAGGGCATCCCTACCAATATGCACAATCATTGTGGCAATCCTGCTCAAAGCACAGTGCTCTTCTTCTTCTATGCCAGTGGTTCTCAACCTGTGGGTTGCGACCCCTTTGGCAGTAGAATGACCCTTTCACAGGGGTCGCCTAAGACCATCCTGCATATCAGATATTTACATTACGATTCATAACAGTAGCAACATTACAGTTATGAAGTAGCAATGAAAATAATTTTATGGTTGGGTCACAACATGAGGAACTGTATTTAAAGGGCCAGAAGGTTGAGAACCACTGCTTATGCCATCCCTAAGAGGGCCAGCTGTGAGGGCTAGCTTAGTAGTGATTGTGACACTTGAGCCTATTTGCATGGCCTCTTATTGCAAAAGCCATGTGAATTATACAGTCACAGGTATTTATTTTATTTAAGTATATTTTATTCATTTCAGAGAGGAAGGGAGAGGGATCGATAGAAACATTAATGATGAGAGAGGATCATTGATCAGCTGCCTTCTGCATGCCCCCTACTGGGGATTGAGTCCGCAACCCGGGCATGTTCCCCACCCGGAACTCGAACTATAACCTCCTGGTTTATCATAGGTCTACACTCAACCATTGAGCCACACCGGCTAGGCACAGTCGCAGGAAATTTAACGAGAAAATCTTTGGATGTGGAGGACCACAGGATATGTTATATTTGAAATAAATATTTAGACACTCGACACTGCTGCCTCCTTCCAGAAGGATCAGCTGATTCACGATGCTTACTACAGACTGCCTGCACAGACTATGCTTTGTTGAAGATTAGACAAAGATAGAGTGCTAAATAGAGAGCAAGGAAGAGCATGAGACACTGCTGTGGTTCAATACAAACAAAGCCTGCTTGTCTCGCTGCAGCAGCTGTAACATCCTTCACAGGCTCCAGACAAATGAGCCACACTTTAACTCACTTTCTAACAAGTTTTGCTTAAATATGTTCTCAGGTTAAATCAAGAATCAGGCAAATCAGATTACTTGTTAAGAGGACCAAATTTCACGTTAGTCACTTTAAAGCGGTAAAGGGAGATAAAGAGGAAATTCTAAGAGCTACTTCAAAACAGGTAGGACCCAGCATATGACCAAATCTAATTTCTAAAAATCTTAGGTAAAGTAATAATGGCCCAAGCCAAGAAAAACCATGAAGACACCAGAGGTGATGGTAATGCCAGGAAAACTGCCTTGGCTAAAGTCACAGTCCTGAACCTAAACACTAGATTGTGCACCTCCCCACCATTTCCCCAAGCACTTGTTTCTCCCACTTGGCCTCGACGCTGCCAAATTATGGTTTTGGAACTTCTCCAGAAAGGCTTAGCATCTTCTTGTGTTTGTTTTCCCCGACTCTGGTGATTAGCACGAGGCCTCTCTGAGGCTCAGGGCCACAGTCAGCCCATAGCCTATGTGCAAATGAGAAGCGATGTCTCATCTTCCTTGCAGATGCTGCTCTGAGCCAAGGTGTTCGGCCGGGAAAGCAGAGCACAGATCAGATTTCAGAGTCCACTCACCCTCTGGGCCCAGCCCTGAAGTACAGGGTCCAACCTGCACAGGTCTGTCCTCAATAGCCCTGCCTATTTACCCACTGTCCTTACATTCTTTTATCATTCAACTGGGGAGCTGCAGTGGACAAAAGTTTAGAACGTGGCACAAAGTATCCCAAAGGAGCTTTGATGATGACGATTATGAGGAAGAAGATAAAAAAGAATGACAATAATTATATGATAATAATTATATTAGTAATGATAATAATAATTATAATTATGTGACAATATGAATTATTATTATTGTCAGTCATTAGTAAAATATGATTATTACATACTGTGGCATGTAGGTTGGTAGCATTACTACTCCAGAAAAGCCAATTTAATGAATAATGCTGCTAAATTCTTATACTAATAATATAGATTTAAATTTTTGTTCCTGGGATCAAGGATTGAGCAAGACTCAAATCTCAAATGGAAGGAGAAAGGAGAGCATTAGGAGAAGAAGATGAAGAAGGAGGGAGAGAGGGCAGTGTTAACTCCTTTCTTAGGCCGCATGTTGAAATTAATGAATGATATTTACTTTGGCATTTTTTTTTTTACCTTCTTTCTAAACCTCTCCTAGGGTGTCCCGTGCCCTCATGGTGTACACACACACACACACACACACACACACACACACCCCTCTGCCCCCCTTCCAGAAAGTTACTATGCACTAGAATTATCTACTGTTGGTCCTTTTAACAAGTGTGGGGGAGGAGGAAAGTCTCCTCTACCTCAAGGTTCTTTTGGCTGGACTATAATTAAATAGACATGAGACAGTTGGAAGAGAAAATAACAAAAAAAATTGTTAAGATTTTTAAATTGATTTTGTAGAGAGAGAGGAAGAAAAGGGAGAAACATTGATGTGAGAGTGATACTTGGCTCTGCTGCCTCCTGCATGCCGTCCCTACCTCTGCTCTCTTACTAGTAAGTACCTCTGATTTTCTAGAGGCTCTATTTTTTTTTCTACAATAATTTTCTTGCTGGAGAAGCAGGGACCCTGGGGCAATGTAATAGCAGTTGTGTCCTTTTGTTGTTGTCTGTTTTTGGTTAGGGACTATACATATATAGCTGCAAGGCAGGTTCTGCGGCAGGCTGGGAGCCTTATGTGAATATCAATACATCCATACCTGGCAGCAATACACACTCTAGGTCCTAAAAATCTTTACAGAAAAAGAGTCTTTTCTGTAGTGAGACATTCCTGATTAGATCTGAGTCAAACACGAATCAATGCAGAAAATGAGAGCAGTACAGTGTGCATAATATTACTGTCAGTGTATTGCTCAACTGACATTGAGTTGCCTGAAATCTTACATTATGGGAAATTATCTTTTTAATTAAATGACTTCATGGTGAATAGCACTGTTCTACAGTGAACACTATGTGAGCTAATGATGCTCCCTCCTTTAAAACAAAATAGAACGTGGGAAGAGAAAGTTCTTTTGATGGATCCCAAGTATACCCGAGTTACTATTAATGGAGCTTGATAAAGACAGACTTGTTCTTAGCATATTGATCCTGCAGTCCATAAAAAAAATACCAAAAATACAATCTTGGAATCTGAAACAAAGTAAATATTTTCTTTTAATTCATATTTCAGGACTTCAGTAGGAAATCACTCCAGTTGCATATCAAAAGGTTTTTTGCTAGTTTCCCCAGCTTCTTGCCTCTGCTTCATTTGCACAAACATAAAAGGAATGTGCTGGTCTTTTTATTTTTATTTTAAAAACAGAAATTGGAAGAACTCTTTGAGAATATTTGATATGACTAAGCTGAAGAACAGTCAGAGGAATTGTCCAAGTTTGGGTTGGGAAGGGCTTACTCAGCAGCGTCTGCCACCCTGGGCGCTCAGGGCTCTCCACAGAGACCAATATCAGAGGGCTGCTCGATGGGAGGGGTGAGCACGTCATTAGTCCTCGGGTTTAACAAAGGGGCCTACAATGGCTATTTTGTTTTCTGCTTCACAGAAGAACAAAGCTAAAGAGTATGCTACTCATGATTAATTCTGGAGAGAAAAATTCCATGCAACTAGAATTTTTTCCAAGATTTAAAACAAAACAAACAATATTAGAAGAATGTGCTATTCGTTCTCATCCTTTTTCGGTCCTCATTCTCCTGGCAAATTTCAAGGCCGACAAAAGACAAAGGCAGAGGCAAGGCTGCTCCTGGACCAATGGTGAGTAGGCAGCATGGGGTGGAGAACAGAGGGAGTTGAGGGGTGAGGGATGGGGGGGGGGGGGGGCGGGGCAGCTCACATTCCGAAACTCTTGGGATCCTGAATCATGGATCTCAATCTCTGCATCTGTAAAATGGGAGACTGGATTAGGCCAGGAGTTCCAACCTTCTCTGTGAGGCCTTCCCTGATTACTCAGGTTGTATTTCTACTTCCTTTTCAATACACTACTTAAAACTCCCTAACCATGACATTCTCTTAGGCATAATTTTTATTCAATGCATATAGATTTATATTTTATCAGCAACTGCAAATTTTCAGTCCTGGAATACATAAATTGCAGGTCATTCCTTCTGGGAATGGGGATAGGTAGAAAAAGAGAGAAATGGAGGTCGAACATAGAAAAGGACTTAAAACAGAGACAAAGTCAAGATTTGTGAAATGAAGATTTGGGCAGGTCCAAGGCAAGCAGGAATAATCCTGGGCTTTGGAAGCACTCTATGTGGCATCAGTGGGGAGGGAACAGAGAGATATGCATGTACTTGGCATAGAGTTACCATGGGCAGATCCAGGCTGCAAAGCTCTGGGTATTGGGAGAGATCAGTTCTCAAAGGCTTTTTCATCTCAGGTCTCCAACATTTCTTGAGGACCCAGATCTTGAAGAGGCAGGGCCCAGACTGGAGTCAAACTTCATCTTAGGCTTGGTTCTCCCCCAAAGCAGACCTAAAACAAAGGCTGTGATGAAAACAGTTTGTTTAGATGCAATCCCAGGAAGTCAATACAAAGAGTTACTGAACACATTACTGCTGTGGTCAGCTGGGGCCAATCCCTCTAGAGACCCTGTGACACCCTGTAGGTCCCACAGGAGTCATCCCACCTGAGGGGTGAGAGCTGCTACACTTTAAGTCCCAGCGCTTTCAATCTGCCTCCACCCCTTCCCCCTCCCCCACCTGCCCTGGCAGTTGAAAGAAGCCTCTGGCAAAGTCATAGATACCTGTAGTAGGAAGTCCCTGGCCTGTAAGGAATATGGGCAGGAAAATAGTGTGTCTGATAGAAATCACAAAATAAGACAGAATTTGAACATTCAGAGGAGGGCCAACCCCAGAAAGCATTTTTCTTACTATGGATATTTTTTTTACAGTCCTACAAAATGATTTGTAAACATTTTATTGAAACTACAGAAAAGAAGGTCCTGCTAGTGAGTATAAAATGGTAAAGGGTTGCATATCCGTATAGAAATCATGATTACTAAATTGAAATGCATAAGAGTCATTCATTTTAGTACAAAAAAAAACATAATCCTAATGGCTTTCGAAGGTTTACTCCAAACATCCTTTCCCCAACATGATTTTCACCATAGGGATTTAAGTTCTTGAACCACAGGTCCTTCTGTCTCAGCATTCTTAAGAATATGGTCTCCATAGTTGAGGAGCCACAATTGTACAGCCTTTTGTTATTCCACTTTTTATTGATATTGTTCAACCTCATTAGAAACTAAATTGTCCATGGTGATGCAGGTCTCTCAACTATTCATGGCACCCAGGACAACTCCTTTTTTTTTTTATTAGTTGAGGTATTACAAATGTGTCCTCATCCCCCCCATTAACTCCCAAACTCCCCCCTCCCCCGCATACTCATGCTCCCATCACCCTGTTGTCCAGGACAACTCCTTGAACATAGTAGTTCTACAATAATCTTATTGGTGCCATCCTAAATTTTCTCAGTAGTTGCACAGTAGTATTTCTAAAACTATTAGGAAAATTATATAAACTTATAAGGGAAAATTAATTTTGATGACCAATGGTCAAAGATATGAGTAGTTCACACAAGAACTATAAACAGATGTGAAACATGTCAAGCTCCTCTAATAGCTTGATTTGGTAGACTCTGTTGTTTGGTCTGATCAGAGCCCTTCCATTTGGTATCCTATCTTTGGATTAATGCCCTTTCTTCCACTCAAGACAAATGGCTCTGACAGGGAACACCAGTTATAGCACCCACTTTCCTGGCCACTGCTGATTAGTTTAGGAGTGAGCAACTATCCAAGGCAGTCCAATAAGACTCCTTCCCCGGGAATGTGGAGTTGTAGATATGCACTCACCGTCTACATGAAGCATGGGAATCCTGCTGGCCAAGTTTCCTACTATGTGGAGGAAGCCAGGCTGAGAAAATGAAACCAATGCACACAGAAAAGCAGAGACCAGAGGCAGAGGGAGAAAACAATCACCCAGCTGTACTTCTACCTTTCCTTCCTGTAAAAGGTTGAGATGTCTTCCTTGAAACCAAGGATTCCATCTGTTACAATGGTATCAAACAAATGTAGATAAAAGTAAGGTAAGATCCTTGCACCAATAAAATCAAAACAATACATAAAAATGAAAGTTTGGAGGCACCCGATGATTCTGTAGGCTAATGCTCTTTTTCTGGAAAGCATCTTGGACACACATGACATGAATCAGAGACTAAAACTTTAAAATTTCTCACAATCCTGAGCTTATAATTCCATGATTAATAGAAATTATCAAACATTTTGTCCAAGCTATAATAACTTGGGATGAAAAAAGAAAATTAGTATTTATTGGGTTTTAGAATACAATAGACTAAGAACCACACATAATAAATAGATAACAGTATTGAAAGCTTATGATGTTTTAAGTTCTCAGGGTTTATATGTATATGTGATTGTATGTCGTTCTCAAACTAATCATATGATGTGGCTATTATTATTATTATTCCTATTTTTTTAGGTGAGCAAAATATGCCTCAGAGAGGTTAAGTAATTTGCCCACGTTCACACAGATGGCAAGTGATAGAGCCAGGATTCAAACACAGGCAGCACGCCAGTGCTCACAACCTTAACCATGTATTACCTTATTTAACTTGGAAAATTAGGAGATAATTCAAGGGAAAGAAAAGATGTATGGATATATGTAGCACTCATTAGTATATCTAAAAACTAGAAAAAGCTCACATATATGCCTAAAGGGAAATAAGAAGACAGCAAGTATGATACATTGATACAATAAAACAGGCATAATGAGAAACATATAAAATGGGTAAAGGACTATAGAAAACAATAGCAGATGAGAAAAAGTATATATAATTCATGACAAATACTGGTTTATAACAATAATGCACAATTGTTTTTGCGTTAACAGTAGAAGGGAAAAAGTCTTCAGGGTTTATGAAAACATAGAAATTTGAAGTGTTTTCTCTTTTAGGAACTTCATGCTGCTATTGGGACTTAGATATTTTTATTTAACTTTCACTGTAAAGTTGATTAAATACCAAATTAAAAGCAAACATATTAAAGATTTAAAGCAATATTAATGCAAGAAAATGAAGAGAGGTTTGTGAGGTTAAAAAGGATTTTTTATTTGGAAAGCCTCATTTGAAGACTATATATAAAAATGGGAAGGACTGTATAATACATTAAAAATAAAAAATGGTAAATAAAAAGGTAAGCTTACATCTGCTTACCTGTCCTTTATCTGTTGCAATCCTATCTATCCCTTAAAGTCTTGTTCCGATGCTGCCATTCTAAAGTTCTTTTTCTTCTTTCAGTTTTTATTTTATTTTTATTTTTTTAGAATGCTTTTTAGAAATTGTTGACTCTATTACAACTGTCCCTCACTTCCCCCTCTTTGCCTCCCTCCACTCCACCCTGCCCCTGTCCTTCCTAGGTCTTCACCACATTATTGTCTATGTCCATGGATTATGCCTATATGTTATTTGGTTGATCTCTTCTCATCCTTTCCACCCTTCTCCCCTCTGAGACCTGTCAGTCTGTTCCATGTACCCATGCCTCTGGTCCTATTTTGTTCGTCAGTTTATTTTGTTCTTTAGATTCCACATATAAGAGACTCCAGATGTCTTTCTCTGTCTGATTTATTGTGCTTAGCATAATAATCTTCAGGTCCATCCATGCTGTCTCAAAGGGTAGGAGTTCCTTCTTTTTTAACAGCCATGTAGTATTACATGGTGTAAATGTACACAGCTTTTTTTATCCACTCTTCCACTGATGAGTATTTGGGCTGTTTCCAAATTTTGACAATTCTTAGCCAGAAGCTTTTTCTGAGCAAACACGGTACTTCGTTTGTTTCCCTCCACCTTGTATCTTGCTTGTATCTTTCCACCTTGTTTTATAGCTGTGAACCTGGCCTCCTTCTCAACCATAAAGGGAGCAACCACATATCTGCAACATCTTTGTAGGCCCCAGTTGCCCCACATAATGCCACACAGTGGGTGCCTAGTGTATATTTGTTAGATGAATAAATGTCCCTACAAGAATAAGAAGACAAGAGAGTTGGAAGGCAGTTTTGAACAATAAGCAACTGAAAGTGGGAATATTAAGATGGTTGTGCTTAAGAAAGTTATTCCTTCTGCCAAATTAAGAAGGTGGGTGGTGTAGTTCTGATGGGCTCCGGAAGGGTAGCAGAGCATAAGGTGATTTTGATTTGATGAGCTCTGAGGCCAATACGTCTGGAGATTATGAAAACAATCCAAAACCTTGATTTAAGGTTATAGCTGGCAAAGAACATTGAAAAGAGAAAAATTGAAGAAAGAGTAAGCGGGAACAGAAATAAGAGACATTTCAGAGATGTTATCTCAAAGAAGTCTTAATGATTTTCCCCTCATAAGTCCCAAGGTCCTTTTTTATGGCTGCTTTAAAAAAAAGCCGTTTTTCTGTTTCTATCTCCTTTAATAGTGAGTTAATTGGAATGAGCAAAGTGGATTGGACATTCTAACACACACACACACACACACACACACACACACACACACACACACTTTGTCTTGCCAATGACTACATTGGTTTGCTTTTTTACCAAGTAGGAACAGACACACAATGTCAAAGAATTCCTATTCCTATTTTAATCCTAAAAGCCCAAGGATTCTTAACCTTCCCACTGATTGTAACCAGGAAGGCAATGTAGCTCTGATTCAAATTATCTGATGGTTCTTCCTTTCCTCTTTGCCTGAGTGATATCCAGGAACATCTTGCAAGTTGGAATTGTATACTTCTTTGAGCTCAGGAACTAGGTCATAAATTATATACAGTGTCTGAGTAATGCCAAGCTTAAATATTTACTAATATGATGTTATCGACTACCAGTCACAAAGACATAAATCCTCCCAATATCTATTCTTCTGTAAGCAGTTAATTCTTCTACCTTGCCCATTAAATATATAGAGTCCTCTTTAGAAACATTTTCTTTGGGTAATTTTTTGGCCTATTATCTGTTTTCCCTCACTAGAATGTAGGTTTTAAGAGAGCAAAAGTATTGAATGTTTTGTTCAACTATGGTATCCCCGGAGCTTATAACAGTCCCTGGTGCTCAGTAAATACTGTGCTGAATAAGTGAGTGAGTAAATGATTGAATAACCAAACATTGTTCTGTTTGTGGCATTAAAGTCTTTTGTAAATATTAACCTGAATATCTTACATGAACACACACACATGTAGCTCTTCAGTGACCTTCCTTCCCCTTCTATCCTTCCCCACGAACTCATCAGATAAACTAAGTAATTGTTGACTAGGCATAAGGATCCATCCATCTGGCTTTCACTGAATAGAAAATGAAAAAAAATTGCTTTTCTTTTTCAAAAACTTACGTGGGGTACATACATTTCAGAAAAGATGTTTGTAATACCAAAACATATTTTGTTTTATTAGCTCTAGATTGTTGGGTGGAGTCACTAAAAGTCACTCTCAAGCGAAATGAGTTGCTTGTTATTCTCACAAAGAATTTACAGGAAGCAATTTGTAAAGGTTGCCATCAGACTGAAGTCATTGTTGGCACTAGGAATCAGTGTGTTATCAAACTCATAGCAATCATTTAACCTGGGTCTGCTCAGAGAAATCTCCATAATGCAGGGAAATTGAATTCTACTGCCTCAGATTAAAATCACTTTTGATATTATTCCAATTTGATTATGGAGTTTAAAATATTTGACATATCAGTTTCTCTCATCCTCCCACTATGTAGAAATATCTATTTTACATGTGCTTAACACATACCTGTCATTACCAACTATGTCACAGGTTTAAAAAAATCTGTTCTCCTTTCCCGTGTACTCAGGAAATTTGTATAGGAAAAGCTAGGAAATGAATGCTTTTCCAGCTTATTCTGACCCATTCCCATTCCATCTAGTAGCTTGCCTGCTGGTCAAGTAATAATAGCAAAAGAATTTTTTCTCATCTTGAAGGAACTATACTATAATCTAAGTGACAGATGGGGACACTGGATCCAGGCATGCAGTGAAGATGGACAGTTTGTGCTCCTAATTTTCTCCCAGTGTGTTTATTTTTATCACTGTGGGAAAACAGGGTTTAAAAACGGAAACATAGATTCATACCATTAGCAAACATTAGACCAGTTCCCTATGTTCCCAACGCTAAATTGGAAAACAAGATCTTGGCAAAACCAAAATGATCACTCTTTAGCTCAGTTCATTCACTGATTTAGCAAAAAATGTATTGAATGCTGTGAGCCGTGAGCGCAAAGTGCTCTGAAAATAATGCAGAAACATTTTACTGTGCAGACTTCCCAACTACTAAATGATTTTGAATGACTGTTTCCCTGACTATCCATTGAGAACAATCATAGACTGATGTTAAGATCCCTCTGACTGTCTCAGGTAGAAGATGCAGCAACCATCAAGCCTAAGTGCTTTTCACTTCATTGAATAATTATCCTAGAAAAAGATTGACAAGAAGTATGTGGTCCTCTCGCTCTCCTCTCCAAACACAATCACATCCTTTGTTTAGCAGCTGAGACTGCTGTTTATAAGCCTTGTCATTCAGCACCCTGGTCTCTGGGCCTCCCAAGTTGAACATGATTCCTTGAGTCTAGCCATACATTTGCTGATTGTCCGGGACCAGTGTGGCCTGCTGGCTGCTATCACCCTCCAACAGCTGATGCTTATAGTGTGACATGATTTGTCCTGATAGTACTTCCACAGCCCACCTATTGTTCCCATCGCTTGTCCATTCCACAGCTGATTAGGCAACCTCCTATCAGTGGTTCTTGTGCATCTGGGCCAAAGAAATTAATTTGCACTCATCATTCTTAGTTGCAGCTGGCTAATTGGACTCTAGGGTCACTTCTTTGTCTTAGATAATTAATCAAAGTCTACTTAGTTAATTATTACAATATATGGTATCTTTTAAACATTTACAATGTGCCTAGCACTGTGCAAGGCGCAGAGGATACAACAGGCCATGCAAGATCCAGTAGCCTAAAAAATTAATGTACTTCTCTAATTTCTACCTAGTTTTCCTGTTTTTAAGTTGATAAGTGACTTTTAAAATTAAGTACAAAACCGGATCCAGCAGTACATCAGAAAGATCATACACCATGACCAAGTAGGATTTATCCCAGGGATGCAAGGATGGTACAATATCCGCAAATCAATAAACGTGATACATCACATAAACAAATTGAAAGAAAAAAACCACATGGTCATATCAATTGATGCAGAAAAAGCATTTGACAAAATCCAACACCCATTTTTGATAAAAACTCTCAGCATGGTGGAAGTAGAAGGATCATACCTCAACATAATAAAAGCCATATATGACAGGCCCACAGCCAACATCATACTCAATGGGCAAAAACTAAAACCATTTCCCTTAAGAACAGGAACAAGACAGGGATGCCCACTCTCACCACTCCTGTTTGACATAGTACTGGAAGTATTAGCCATTGCAATTAGACAAGAAGAAGAAATAAAAGGCATCCAAATTGGGAAAGAAGAAGTAAAACTGTCCTTATTCGCAGATGACATGATATTGTACATAAAAAACCCTAAAGACCCCATCAAAAAACTATTAGACTTGATAAATGAATTCGGCAATGTAGCAGGATACAAAATTAACACCAAGAAATCTATGGCATTTCTATACACCAATAGTGAACTTACAGAAAGAGAGACTAAAAAAGCAATCCCATTTACCATCACACCAAAAAAATTAAGATACCTAGGAATAAACTTAACTAAAGAGGCAAAAGACCTCTACTCAGAAAACTACAGGACGTTGAAAAAAGACTTAACTAAAGAGGCAAAAGACCTCTACTCAGAAAACTACAGGACGTTGAAAAAAGAGATAAAGGAAGACATAAACAGATGGAAGAACATACCATGTTAATGGATTGGTAGAATCAACATCATTAAAATGTCCATACTACCCAAAGCAATCTATAAATTCAACGCACTTCCCCTTAAAATACCAACGGCATATTTCACAGACCTAGAACAAACACTCCAAAAATTCGTCTGGAATAAAAAAAGACCCCGAATAGCTGCAGCGATCTTGAGAAAGAAGAACAAAGTAGGTGGGATCTCAATACCAGATATCAAGCTGTATTACAAAGCCACTGTTCTCAAAACTGCCTGGTATTGGCACAAGAACAGACATATAGATCAATGGAATAGAATAGAGAACCCAGAAATCGACCCGAACCAATATGCTCAATTAATATTTGACAAAGGAGGCAAGAACATACAATGGAGTCAAGACAGTCTCTTCAATAAATGGTGTTGGGAAAATTGGACAGATACATGCAAAAAAATGACACTAGACCACCAACTTACACCATACACAAAATAAACTCAAAATGGATAAAGGACTTAAATGTAAGACGGGAAACCATAAAAATACTAGAGGAATCTAAAGGTAACAAAATCTCAGACATATGCCGAAGCAATTTCTTCACTGATACTGCTCTGAGGGCATTGGAAACTAAAGAGAAAATAAACAAGTGGGACTACATCAAAATAAAAAGCTTCTGCACAGCAAAAGAAACTATCAACAAAACAACAAGAAAGCCCACTGCATGGGAGAACGTATTTGCCAATGTTATCACAGATAAGGGTTTAATCTCCAACATTTATAGGGAACTCATACAACTTAACAAAAGGAAGATAAACAATCCAATCAGAAAATGGGCAAAGGACCTAAATAGACACTTTTCAAAAGAGGACATTCAGAAAGCCAAGAGACATATGAAAACATGCTCAAAGTCACTAATCATCCGAGACATGCAAATCAAAACAACAATGAGGTACCATCTCACACCTGTCAGAATGGCTATCATCAACAAATCCACAAACGACAAGTGCTGGAGAGGATGCGGAGAAAAGGGAACACTCGTACACTGCTGGTGGGAATGCAGACTGGTGTAGCCACTATGGAAGACAGTATGGAGTTTCCTCAAAAAGTTAAAAATGGAACTCCCATTTGACCCAGTGATCCCACTTCTAGGAATATATCCCAAGAAACCAGAAACACCAATCAGAAAGGATATATGCATCCCTATGTTCATAGCAGCACAATTTACCATAGCTAAGATCTGGAAACAGCCTAAGTGCCCATTAGCAGATGAATGGATTAGAAAACTGTGGTACATCTACACAATGGAATACTACGCTGCTGTAAAAAAGAAGGAATTCTTACCATTTGCAACAGCATGGATGGACCTGGAGAGCATTATGCTAAGTGAAATAAGCCAGTCAATGAAAGAAAAATACCACATGATCTCACTCATTTATGGATAATAAAGACCATTATAAACGGATGAACAAAAATAGATACAGAGGCAGAGCAGCATGGAACAGACTATCAAACTACAGCGGGAAGGCTGGGGAGGGTTGGGGGGCAGGAGGGGGGGGTAAGAGATCAACTGAAGGACTTGTATGCATGCATATAAGTATAACCAATGGACATAAGACACTGGGGGATAGGGGAAGCCGGGGAAATGTCAAGAAGGGGAAAAAAAGGAGACATATATAATACTCTTTGTAATACTTTAAGCAATAAAACAAAATAAAAAAAAATTAAGTACAAAACCATGATTCCTTCCTTTGTAATTTTTTCTATTGTTTCAAACTCAAACAATTTATCATCCTTGAGATCCGGTTAACATTTATTCACTCCTATTTGCTTATTTTTTAGTTTAAAGATATTTAGCTACCTGTTAATACCACTTTCTAGCCATGATGTAAGAAAGTCTTGCTTTGGTGTGTTTTTGTTTGTTTGTTTGTTTTAGCAGCCTGGGCTTCAACTTCCTCATTTATACAATAAGAAGAGCAGAATCTACCTCATAGGGTCATTTTAAAAATGTTCTGTAGATATACCCTTGCACACTTGTCCAAGTATTACTATAGAATGTAATTTAAAACAGTGAGTTAAAATATTTTTAATTGAGATAGTTATTCACACATCGTGATGATAGCTGTTTGTTATTTGATTGTATTTGTCACTCCAAATATGCTGTCACAGTTTACTCTGCACCAAAAGTATATGAGTTTTCCCATACTCTTAGACCAAGCACATCAAACTCAAAGGCTAACACGGGCCAAATAAACAAGGTTTAAGTTTATGTGGGCCACAAAAAAACAAAAGCTTCAATTTTCATAGAAATGTAGGTTTATTTCGAAAAGTATAGTATAAAAAAAGAACAAGAGCAATGATAAAATTAATGTTTTCTTCCTGACACTTGGCATCTCTTCTCTGCTACTATCTTTCCTACTTCAGGGGAAAGCTTGTTCATAGTGATTACTTTCAAAACTGACCCAAGGTGAATGTCAGTAATTCTGGATCTGACAGGAGACTTATTTCCTTTCATAATTGTAAATAACTGCTCACACCATTATATTGGCTGGGCTGCAAAAATATTCGTTGTGGACCACATGCAGCCTGTGGGCCATGAGTTTGACATGCTTGCCTTAGACCAGTGATGGCGAACCTTTTGAGCTCGGCATGTCAGCATTTTGAGAAACCCTAACTTAACTCTGGTGCCGTGTCACATATAGAAATTTTTTGATATTTGCAACCATAGTAAAACAAAGATTTATTTTTTTGGTATTTATTTTATACATTTAAATGCCATTTAACAAAGAAAAATCAACCAAAAAAATGAGTTCGCGTGTCACCTGTCATAGGTTCGCCATCACTGCCTTAGACAATCCTGGACTTCATCAGTATGCTTAATTTTTGGTAATTTGATGCATAAAAATGGGATCTTACTTTTAATTTGCATTTTCCTTATTGTTAGTGAAGTTGAACATCTTTTCATATATTTGTTAGTATTAGCATTTCATTCTTTTGTGGACTACTTATTCATATTTTTTACGTTTTTCCCCTTTGGGTATTTGCTATTTATTTATTTATAGTTGTCTTATACTAGGAATAGTAATACTTACTCTGTTATAAATGTGTTTTATAGAAGGTTTGTAATTTTATGCAGTTATAGGTTTATCTTTTTCTTTGTGACTTCTGAGTTCTGTGTCTTACCTAGAAAGACTTTTCCACCCCAAGATTATAAAAATATTTTCTGTATTTAGTTCTAAAACTTTTATAGTTTTGTCTTTTTACATTTAGCTATTTAATCCCTTTGGAATGTAGTTTTTTATATGTGTGGTATGAAGAGAACTCTATTTTTTTTCTCCATGATGGTTATCTAGTTGACCCAAAATTCTTTATTGATTAGTTTATTATTTTCACAATGGTTTGAAATTACATCTTTTTCATATAATAAATTTTAAGTTTGTATGGATTTGTTTCTGGACACTATTTTATCCATTGATCTACTTCTGTGCCGATATTACACTATTTCAATTATTATCATTTTATAGTAAGCTTTGTTAAAGGACTGAGTTCCTTCGCATTATTTTTATTCTTATAACTTGTTTCGTAATCTTTGCTACTTTACTCATCCAAATGAATTTAGAATATTTGCCAATTTCCATTTAAAAAATCTCATTGGAACTTTTAAATTTGAGGTAATTCATTTTTATAACATTGTGTCTTCCCATCTAGAATCATAGCATATTTTCCTCTTTTTCAGGGTCTTTTAAAATACTTTCTATAAAGTTTTATACTGTTCTTCATCTCTTTTGTATTTTTGAGTAAGGTTGTTCCATTGCAGTTGATAGTTGACCTATCAACCGGGAGGTCACCGTTCAATTCCCATCAGGGTACATGCCAAGATTCCGGCCTCGATCCCCAGTGTGGGGGTTGCAGGCTTCATCCCCATTGTGGGGTGTGCAGGAGGCAGCCAATCAATGATTCTCTCTCATCATTGATGTTTCTATCTCTCTCTCCCTCTCCCTTCCTCTCTGAAATCAATAAAAATATATTAACTTTAAAAAAAGAATCTAGTGAAGCATTCTGAGAGTAATGTGGGGTTTTGGAATCAATTTAGTCCCCAAATCCCTGGGGAGGGAAGTTGGGAGACAGGACAGTTTCCAGGATCAGGTCTCTACTTTGCTTATAGCCTTTAGTATGGAATAGACTTTTTATTGACTTGCATTTTGTAAAATTAAAGTTTGGACAGTTCGTTTGTTGACATTAATTTTAATTTTAAATCTTTTAGCTTAGTCTACTGACCACCACCATAAAGAACTATGGCACATAACTTTTTAAATTATAAATTAACATCCCAAGTGCTGCCTTAAAAGAAATTGAAAAAAAAATTATAAATCACATAATCCTCGTCTTAATTGAAGTGACTCTACATTCCTATGTGAAGACCTAACAAGTATACATCCAGAAAGAATTGCTTCTATTTTTCCCCCCCAAAATTTATGGGTTTCCATTGTAAAACTGTTTTTTTAATAACTTAATCTTAAGGACCTTAAGTGTCCTGTAGTTAAATATGCTTAGTTTGGAGAGTTAAGAAAATGTAAAACCTATTTTAAGAACCATACTCTGCTAACTTACTTTTTAGGAAAGCAAATTCAACAGGGTTCTATGTGATAATGGGCCAGTGAAGATTTACTGTCTTAGTCATTTCGAGGGCTGAACCTCTTGGTGTTCTGTGCATTCCTAAACTAGTTACTCTGCTGAACTTTGAATTAACAAAATAAAAACCATCAACAGCATAAAAGGAAAGCTGCTGCAATATCCTCTTATCAGGAAAAAAGAGACAAGGCATAAAATCTTCGGCTTTAGGAACAAATAGTAAATCATTTATGCAAGAGAGATTTGGGAGAGGAAATGTGCCATCCAGACAAATAAATAAAATACTGACAGTGCAGTATTAAAATGAATTTAGCAAGCATTTAACCAAAGAGTGAAAATCGCCCGTTTTTAGCTTCAGGCTGGTTGAAGAGCACAAACTTCTTAGGCTGTGTATGCTGACTCGCAGGCAAAATTTTCCTCTCAATTCACATTTTACATGCTTTCCCGTGACACACATTGTCAAATTTTAGATGCACCAAGATTATGGTTCAAGATCAAGGAAGTAAACATGTCTTCACAGAAAGCTATATAAAAGGTTGCAGTCAAAGTTCAATGTAAAGGGTGAGATTTATCTGTCCATGTCCTTTCTTGTCAGCTGCTCATTGGTACCTAAGCTCTTTTCCTTTCCCTTATCTCAACTAGAACTTTGGAGATTCCACTAGAACTCAAGTTTAAACCTTCAACTCCCTGACAAGCCTGGCAGGCTCCTGCTCTCCCAACCCCAATAGTCTTTCTTGCTTTTAAAATTTTGTACCATTTAGTACCCATTCATTTGCCAAGTAACCATGTGCTGACTTGTGACTTCTTCCTTTACTATTTTTAAACAATTATTTACTTGTTTCCTGTTGTTAAATGTTTAACATTTATATTTAATCATTTATAATCATTTGCAAGTTCTTTGAAATCAGAGTCTATATATTCAAATATTATTCTTATTTGAATTAGAGGGGAAGAAAGCAGATGGAAAAAATAGTAACCTCTGCCTGTATTGGGACTCTCAACTCTTGCAAACCCATGAAGCCAAAGGAACGTGCCCATTTTTAGATGACAAGTGGTATGGTATAGCAGCATGGTTATTATTATTACTATTATCTTGGAGTAACCACCAGCGGCTTAGCAGTAACATCCTGTTAAATATATCTTTCTGGGGAAGCTAAGGGAAAGTGAATTTTAAAAGTGCAAGAAAAGAAAGGGGTCAGTAAGATAGAGTAGAGGGGCCCAATGAGGAGCAGGGCCTGAAGCTGGCCCCGGCGATAGGATGCAGGCCCAGGGAATAGCTGGTCCAGTGAACAAGCAGAAAAGAGGTCTAGGTGAGCATCAAAGATAAGAATGGGGACAAAGTCTGTTCTCTGCACCATGATGCAACCTGGACCAACTTACATTAAAGAACCAGAGACAAAGCAGATCCTGTATATTTGAGCTACAGAAACAAGTTCAGGGCTTCAAGCAAGCTACCTCTCCACATCTACAGAGCTTTTATGCTTTAGTTGAGGATAAAATCTGTTCTAGAATATAAGGATCTCTCAGTGTAGATACCATTCAGGCTACTAAGAAAAAGTCTGTTTTGATCTTGCTATTTTTTTTCCCTCTGTATTTCCTGGCATCCTTGCCCTTCCTTAAGGCCCTGGAATGGTCCTATCTCATTCTCATCAACTCCACCTTCCACAACTCTGTCTTTTATTCATGTGCTCAGCCTTATCTGAATGCTCCTTCCTGTCTCTTCTGCATTCAGGCTGCCAATGTGAATTCCCTACTGTAGAGAACCACATTCTCAGGCCTGAGATGCACTGTGAGGCTCCCAGTTTCTGGCTGTCTTAGCATGTGTTTGCAATATCAGTGCCTGGAGTGGCAATAAAGCCCTATTCACAGAAGATGCTATGTCAGACTCCCACACTGTCTTCTATTATTCCAAACCTTTGGGTTATTCTAAAGAACTTTATCTGTCCCTCCCACTTTCCACAGCATTAGGCCTGTGCCCATTTCTCCTGGCTATTTATTTAAGTAGAGTGTACCTGTTTGGTTTGTTTGAACAGGAATTAAGAAGTCCTGCTGATGGTAGCTTACGGAGTTACTCAGGGTCTGTACAGACTTGCTATTTCTCAGATTATTTATACAATTTATTTGTCTACATTCTCTTACCACTGTATCTCTAAAATCCATCTTAATGCAATACAGCCCTTAGTGCCAAACCAATTTTTTTCTAATACATGTTTTCCCTAAAGCCCCAATACCTTCATTCCTTTGTCCTGATTTATTGCTGCCGCCTAACCACAGCTACAAGGCAGAAAAAATAATAATAATAAAAATTTTAAAATCCTAGTAACAAGCACATCAGGATTAACATACTAGGTCTGTTAAACCACCCAACAATGAATTAACTCATCTTTAATTTATTAGCTTGATTCTGATATAAATTCTGAATGAAAAGTAAAAGGTTGTGTAGATTAATAATATTAAAGTTGCAAAACAAACCCCTGAAAAAATAGGAAATGTTAAGCAAAGGGAACTATGCCATCTTTAATTCATTGCTCTGTTCCTAAGCAATTCCATGCATGCAGGATGCAGGCTCAGGGCTGCATTTTTAAAAAAGACCCTGCCATACCCAAACCATCAATGTAAGGTATAAACAGCACAGCATATTACTCCAAACCTTAAAGCCTAACTCACAGGTATTCTGTGTGACATTGGCATTAAAAAATTTTTCATTATCACCTTTCATTAAGTATCACCTGCTTCTGTATGTTCTACACAGATAGGTCTATCATTCTAGAGGCAAAAATTGCAGGTCAAGTACTAACTAGAATAGATCAATCCCCAAGCGGCCTCAGAAGGTATTAACAGACCTCCATAGTATTCAATCTGCAGCCATAGATTAAGCACTGTGGAGTTGAGGAATCAAAACCAACAATCTGGAGGTGGGGGAAGGAGAACTTTCCTTCCCTCTTCTAGGTTCTTTTGGCTCCTCTAATGATTAAATCTGCACGAGACAGATGAACAAGAGGAAATAACCAAATTTAATTACATACATATGTATGGGAACCCCACATCCATGAGAGATTCAGAGACAGGGAAAATGAGGTCTATATGACATTCTGGGCTAAGGAAGAGGTAAGGCACCTTGGGCCTCAGAGGGGAAAAAGGTCATTCATAGGATGACAAGAAGAGCAGATGTTCAGTAAATGGAAGTTTGCCCTGCTCTATAGATAGGTCACAAAATCTTATTTCCTGTGATAACTCTTATTATGGGCAAGGCCCCTAATTTAAATTCTTTAAGAGAGAGGTAAAAGTTTCTCATGAGACCTTTCAACTACCTTCAGCTCAAAATAATTCACTTGTCTAAGTGGCACATCTTGGGGAAGCCTACTCT
Organism: Myotis lucifugus; assembly: GCF_000147115.1. NCBI lineage: Eukaryota > Metazoa > Chordata > Mammalia > Chiroptera > Vespertilionidae > Myotis > Myotis lucifugus. Next base: position 2,083,311 of record NW_005871054.1, on the reverse strand, counting down.
GAGCCCCTTCAAATCTTAGAATGAAAAGAACATCAGTGTCAAGGGACTTGGGTTTTCTTGAAACTTTTATTACTCAGTAAAATCTTACTTATTTAACCTGATTGGGAAGGGTAGCCTGAATTTATAAGATGGACACAAGACAACTTATAAATAATGGAAGTGATTTTTTGCTTTCCAGCATGAACAGTTACTTCAGTTCAAGCTCTCAGCATTACCAAATTGTGGTTTCTGTGCCTCCTGCTGGGACTGACAGGAAAAAGTGAAATTGGAATGTTAATTCTACAAACAACTTAGTTAATTTTTTATAAACAACTTAGTTAATCATTAGCTTAAACGTTTTCCTTTCAATATTTACACCAGCAGGTCTCAACAGGACACACTGATGTGTTGCAAGTAACTGAATATGTATTATAGTAGAAGTATCTTGAAAATGATTTACTTTTTAAAATAAACCAGAGACGATTTAAGATTACCATAATAATCTCATGGCCATGTGTTTGCATTTCAATATGCTTTCTTGAGAGAAAAGCAGAGGTATAAACAGCACAGAGATGAAGCCAGGAACCACACATGGGGCTGTGTTGTTTATGCCAAGAACATTATTCTATGTCAGAGGGAAAAAAAAGCAGAACTATTGCTTAACATTATCAATTTTCTTAACTAAACCTTATATCACACAAGTTAGAACTGAACCTGGCTCACTTACCAGTCAATGGTTAGAATTAATTAGGTTTTACTTACTGTCTAAACCTACATGTAGCAAAGAATTTGAACCTTGGAGATTTGCCCACCACTAGCGTGTTATTGTGTTGTAGGGAAATGAGGTGTCGTAGGGAAGAAGAGTATAATCTGGAGAAACAGTGGGATCCCTGCTAAGCCTTAAAAGTGGCATCACCTTGGTGAGGTCACCTCAGGTCAGTCTTAGTCTTGCAGGTTGAGAAACTCAACTTTCCTAGGGCTCTATCGTTTCATTCATCAGACTGAGACAACTGATTTAAGCTGCTCAATTGTCAAGAGATTGCTATATAGTGTTATTCACTTACAGATATTTAAAAAGTTTAACTATCACCATCATGGGTAATTGAGAGTTGGCTAAGTAAATATGGACCACCCTTGAGGGCCATAAAAAACACCATGACATCAAATCTCCCCTGGCTTTTATTTATTTATTTTAAAAAATATTTTTATTGATTTCAGAGGGGAAGGGAGAGGGAGAGAGAGATAGAAACATTAATGATGAGAGAGAATCACAGATTGGCTGCCTCCTGCACACCTGCTACTGGGGATCAAGCCCATAGCCTGGGTATGTGCCTTGACTGGGAATCGAACTCTGACCTCCTGGTTCATAGGTCGATGTTCAACCACTAAGCCATACCAGCTGTGCTCCCCTGACCGTTAGACATGAATATATTTAGGCCATTCCAGATGGACATGTATTTATGTCTGAATTTTAAAGCCCTTGATAAAGGGTGTCACTTCTGGTTTTTACAGTCCTCACCATTGGGAAATACTTTTTAAAAATATATATTTTTATTGATTTCAGGGAGGAAGGGAGAGGGAGAAAGAGAGATAGAAACACCAATGATGAGAGAGAACCATTGATTGTCTGCCTCCTGCATGCTCCTTACTGGGGATCGAGTTGGCAACCTGGGCATGTGCCCTTGACTGGGAATTGAACTGTGACCTCCTGGTTTATGAGTCCACGTTCAACCACTGAGTCATACCGGCAAAGCAGAAAATACCTTTCAACTCATAGACTATATAGACTATAGACTAAGCCCTACTCCTACAGCTGCACTTGTTTAAGTTCAGAAAACGGAGCTCATGGCATCTCTCTTGGCAATCTGGACTGTAGCTCTTGGAAGAGAGCAAAATGCACTTTTCTTGGTGCCATTGTCCTGTGTTAGGGCACACAGTGATGAGAAAATGCATCTTCATAAGGGCATCCATTTTCATTAGAAACGGCTTCTTCATAAAACCTGCACATTCTATGGCCCTGAGCTTTGCCTAAAGCAACTGAAGTGTCCTTGCCAATCAAAACTGTTTTTCCTTCAACACTCAGCAGAGCTATATGTAGAGAGATTTCTTTAAAAGCTTTCAGCATGCTCAGCTAAGAGCAGTGTTTTTAGTCTCGCTACACTAGTGTGCTGGTTCCTTTTATCATTCAGACCATCTGTGATGAAGTCTATTTTGTTAACTCAGAAAAACCTCAATTTCTGTAAGACTTTAAGATGAGGCATTAACATATTTTTATGGATTGTGCTACCATTGTGGTTTTGGAGACTTCTCATTTCTGTTATTAAAGAGAAAAACCCTGCCATCTAAGTGTCTCATAAGAAACTATTTTTACATTTATAATCTTTAAAGATGCTTATGGAAAGAAGTGCTTTGAACTCTTTCAGTAAGATTTAGCTCAGCCTACAGCTTAACAATAATGTAATTGGAGTGAGGGTGTCTGATCCTACCTGTCAGAGATGCTGCAGAAAGATACATAAATCACAGTCAGAATCTCATCTGAGACCAGTTTAAAAATTAATGTGGCTAAAAGTCATTCCTGTGTGATCTGGTTTCTTAATACCACAGTACACCCTGAATAGTAAGAGTTCAGAGCTGGAATGTGCCTTAAAACTCACTTTACCCAACCCCTTTGCGCCTCAGATGAGCAAACTGAGGCCACACATTCGGACCGGAAAGCACACTCTCTCCACTATCCTCTAGTCAGAGTGTGCTTCCTAGAAGCAGTAGCATCACCTGATCACTTGTTAGGAAAGCAGGATCTCAGGCATCACACCAGACCAACTGCATCAGGATCTCCATTTTCACCAGATCTCCACATGGCTCATAAGCACATTAAGGTTTGAGAAACACTGCTCCATGCCACACTGTTTCCCAAGAGCCATGTGGCAAGACTTTGGAATCAGGTACAACCAGATTTAAAATCCAGATTTTTCCATAAACCAACAAAGTAGCCTTGAGCAATTTGCTTAACTTCTGGTCCTCAGTTTCCTCAATAGTTAAATGCAGGGGAAATACAACCTACACTGGAAGGTCACCATGGAGTTTAAAAGAAATAATGTTTGCATAGTTCCTAGTCAAGTACCTGACCATAGACCCTCAATAAATGCAAACTCCTACTACTACTGCTCTTGCTACTACAGCTGTTACAACTGCTGCTGCTACTACTATTATTGCTATGCTGCTTCTGCTAGCACTAATGCTGCTGCTGCTGTTACTACTGCTATTGCTGCTGTTACTATTCTTGCTGCTACTACCACTGCTGGTCCTGCGGCTAAAACTACAGCTGCTGCTACTACTGCTGCTCCTGCTGCTGCTTCTGCTGCCACCACCACCAACATGAATATTAGTATCTCAGAGAGGGAAAGTAGCCTGTCATATATTGACCAGTGACCAAAGTGAAACTGGAGCCCAGGTCTCCTGACTCATTCCAGTCCAGTTTTCCCTGTACCTCGTCATTTCCCTTCTCTCTCTTAAAAAAAAATTTTTTTTATTGACTTCAAAGAGGAAGGGAAAGGGAGAGAGAGAGAGATAGAAACAGCAATGATAAGAATCATTGATCGGCTGCCTCCTGCACACCCCCTACTACTGGGGATCCAGCCCGAAACCTGGGCATGTGCCCTGACCAGGAATGGAACCATGACCTGCTGGTTCACTGAGCCACACTAGCCGGGTTTCCCTTCTCTTTTCAGTATAGCTAAATGCTCCAGTCAACCTCCTTGTATAAGACAACTCTAATTCGTGGAGTAGGGTGTAGAAAAAGGAGACTGCTTTTTTAAGGTTTCCATTTAAAACTCCTGGGATAATAAAGCCAATTTACCCAATTCTGTGTCTTCTCAAACTGTCATAGCCTCAGCTCGGTCCGAATTTCTTCTAGGTGCAGTTTCTGTTTCCTTCAACTATGGAATACGGCCTTTCTCTAATTTTGCTTCTGGCCTCCAAAATACTTTCCATAGAAAGTTTTCCTGGATCTGGTAGTACATTTGTTTTCTTAGAAAACAGGATATGTGTTAAATTACAGGATGACCTTGATGTTTTTTTAAGATGGTTTTTTGTGTGTATTTCAGTCTTAGTCCTTTCAGCATTTTTTTAGTGTACCCACCTCTCCAGATATGTAATTGCACTTTGAATTGTCGTAAAGGGAGAAAAACCCCTCATTGTATAAAAACAGGACTTTGCCATTTTGAAAACTGAAATAGATGTTGACTTCTTTTTTTGAGGTCCCAGAATGACGTCTTGTCCCTGTTCTTAGACCTGAATACATGTGACTTGAGAACACTGACTAAAATGTTAACCTCTCAGCCTCAAATAGACTGGATTACAAACTGTCATAAATCCTCTGGTGGGTGGAATAGTATATTTATGTGGAAAGTATCCAAATATCCCAACAAGATCTGTAAAAGCACTTTGCAACTGTTGATATCTATCAGCTATTCTTCTCCCACTTAATTAAGGAAGTGGAAACAGAAAAACAAGATTATACAGTAAAGCCAGTTTCAGGCCGGCCCCACTGTAGAAGGTAATGCAACTCCACGTTTTATAAGAAATTACATGCCCTAATTTGGAGGGACACCAGGAAAGTTGTGCATCTGAGCCCATGTGTTGGCTCTTTATACCAGTGGAAGAGTTTGGGGTGAATCAGAAACCTTTGAACAAGCCCCGGTAGTACTGATGTATGTCATTCATATCCAAAATATGTAAGAAACTCATACAACTCAATAGCAAAAAATAAGCAGAAGAAATTTTAAATGGGCAAAGGACTTTAATAGACATCTTCCCAAAGAAGACATAAAAATGGCCAACAGGTACTAGTATATGAAAAGATGCTCAACATTACTTCTCATCAGGAAAATGCAAATCAAAACCACAATGAGATGTCACCTCTCACCTGTTAGAATGGGTATTATCAAAAAGTCAAAAGATGACAAGTGTTGGCAAGGGAATTATTGATGGGAATGTAACTTGCTACAACTATTATGGAAAACAGTATGGAAGTTCTTAAAAAAATGAAAAATAGAACTACCATATTATCCAGCAATTCAATTTCTGGGTATATATCCAAAGGAAATGAAAACAGGATATCAAAGAGATATCTGCACTTCCATGTTCACTGCAGCATTATTCACAACTAGAGGCCCGGTGCATGCATTCGTGCACCAGGGGGGTCCCTCAGCCTGGCCTGCGCCCTCTCTCAATCCAGGACCCCTCGGGGGATGTCTGCCAGGCCTGTGAGGATCGGGCTGAAACTAGCAGCCTGACATCCCCCGAGGGGTATAGTAATGTGCAAGCGGCAGGCAGCCGGGGAGAAGCCTAAGCCCGTGGTGGGTGCCACGCTGCTCCCGCTCATCTTCGCCCCACTGCAGTAGCACTGCTATGGAGGCGGGAGAAGCTTGTGCCACCGCAGCGCTCGCCAGCTGTGAGCCTGCGTCTGGTGCCCATCGGTCAGCTGAGCAGTGCTCCCGCTTTGGGAGTGCACTGACCGCCAAGGGGCAGCTCCTGTGTTGAGCGTCTGCCCCCTGATGGTCAGTGCACGTCAAAGCAACCAGTTGACCAGTTGTTCGGTCGTTTGGTCTCTTAGGCTTTTATACATATAGATATATCTCAGAACATTATATGTAATTTGCCCAAGTTTACACAGCAAATAAATGGCAGGATTGGAACCCAGGTGCTATGGCTCTAAACTCTGCTATTTTTTACTATGCTATATCATAAGATTGTTATGTTGCAGTTTTCTTTATACTTAGCTAGTAGATAAATTTGTTATTTTGTGGTACTCGTGAAATCAAAATGGTGAGTTCAATACTTGCGTGTGCCAATTATTGAGGCTCTGCATATATAATATATAAGCTAAAGACTAAATTTTTAATTTCAAAGTCTTCAATTAATTATTAGCTAACCTTTTCAAGTCACAAGACTTGATAGTTTTTCCTTTCAGGGTTACGTGTTATATAAACTACAAAAATAAAAAGCAAGCTAAGCATTATTTCAAAAATATCCTAAAGTTGCAATACAAGGGACCAGGTACGAATACTAGAGTTTAGTAAGAGAGAATTTAAAAGAGACTAGGAACAAGTTATTTGCCTATTGAACACCTGGATGCTTGCTTTCCATGTTGCTATTTGCATGAAAATCTTCCCCTTAAGTCAGGGTTTATTATAGGTTGGACAAGTTTACAATAGTCAACCATAAACTCAGGAGTCAAAATCTCCCAGTGCACTTAAGAAACAAACCCCCTCCCTAATCTGTAGCCAGAGCGCTCCTGGGCCCTGGGACCACCGCATTGTGCCAGCTACTCCAGCACAGACGCAGGAGTGTTGCCATGGCGGCAGGGACCCAAGTGCGTGGGCTGGTTTCAATAACCGGCAGCTGCTCACTTCAGAAAAAGCGGGATGACAGCCCAGTTCTGAATGAGCGTTGTTTTTTTTTCCCTCTGGGCTTTGACCTGACCTGAATATTGTTTTCTCATTGAATTTCCTTTTATTTGTTTATTTTTAGATATCAACTTTCCTTGAACTTTCCTTTTCATTTGTGTTGCTGTTGGCAGGACTGTAGACTTCTCTGTTCTTCTGTAGAATTTTTTTTTTCTTTAACAGTTCCTGAGCTTTTCCTTGTGCCTCCTTACCTACCCCTCCAACACACACAGACACATACACGCATACACTCCACTTTGCCTCATTTTATAAGGACCCAGAACAAGGGAAGTGGGGAGAGGTAGAAAAGGGTAAAGGGGGAATAATTGGTAATGGAATAAGACTTGACCTGAAGTGGTGAACACAATACAATATACAGATGATGTACTGTAGAGTTGTGTGCCTGAAACCTATATAATTTTATTAACCAATGTCACCCCAATAAATTCAATTTAAAAAAAGGCCCAGAACAAGTCCATGGAATTTATTTACTCTAAGAACTTTGAAGGCCAAGATAGCTGCTCCCCCCGCCCCCCCCCCCCAAAAAAAAACACCACCACACACACAAACACAAAAAACAACCCTCCATGATTCATCCATCCACTGGCACATTTTCTTTGCCCTGTGAAAATATGGAATTGGAATAGAAAATAGGACTCTTACATTATTCTGGACATAATCAGAGAATCTATGTTTAATCCTAAACATATTCTCAATTCACAACCCGTTTTTTTTCCCTCTTTGTTTATGTGTTGGCAAAATGCAAAGACTATAAAAATATAAACACTACGTATTAATATGACTTCTGACTTCTCACAGGGATTGCAGGAAAGCTATTCTTAATGTAAGACAACAGCTGTACTATCTTTGAGATTAATTGTGCCCCCTCCAAGTCTTAAGGAGTTTGGCATAATTTGGAAATGAGGCTTATACTGCTGTTGAGCTTTTTAAAAATAAATTTGAAACAATCTGTATACAAGTTGTTACTAAAGACTGTCAGAGAAAAATGTTTGTGCACAGGGTTTCCAAAAGGCTGACAGAATCCAGAACTTGCTTGGTATTCAAAGGAGAGCTCATCCAACATTATCCTGCACAGTGTATAATTACTTGCATGTTGGGAGCCAAAAAAAGGGAATGCATTCCTGTGAGTGTGTTTATACTGAAGAGTTTGAGAAGCAAAACAATTCAGCAAGCATTCTTCAATCCCAGCATCTGGGAATAATTAATTTGCTTGCTATGGCTTATAGTATGAAGTTGAGAAAGTTGCATCTCTGCATTGAAACCATTTGCCTTAGTTAAAGCTTTCTGCTTTAAGGTTTAACATTGTAGCTAATTTTAGTAAATCTGTTTATTTTTAATCTGAAAACGCTGTGACAAGGAAGAACCTTCTGCTTGTGATTTCTTGATCATTTTCTTTTCTGTCTTATTCCCCCTGTGTTCAGGAAGCAGCACTCACACACCTCCTTGCAGTGTAATGCTGTAGGGGCAGAGAGCTCTCAGAAGTGAGGCAGGCCCTGGAAAGGTAGTAGGGTTTTTACATAGTATTTTCAGTAAACACATATCTAAGCTCTGAAGAGTTCTCTGGAAGATAGAATGTATTTTCGTTCCATTTTACAAATCTTAGGCTAGGACACCGGAGATTGTCCTGTGAGTCTCACAATCTATGAACAAAATGAAAGTTTTGTGACAAGTGCTGATGGATTATGATAGGTGCTACATCCCTTTAATTGTGACTTTCGGGAAGGAAGTACTATGTATACCTGTAATGTCCTCTCTACCCAATCTAACACCTCAACATATTACAGGAGACTTACCAGTCCCTGGGGCTTCTCCTCCAATTTCTCTCTAAGGCGTGCTGGGATGAAACGCAAGTGTTATTCTGACCTTAGTTTGTTTAATTCTGGATTTCAAAATAAGGTCAAGTGTCTTATTTTTGTTGACTGGGTGCTCCAAGCGTTTAACAGCGTTAAAGGTTTTCTGTAACACTTTTGAATGCTCGGATTTTACAACCTCTAGCTATTTGCTTTTGAATCCTGGTGAGAAACAGAGGAACTTCCTAAATAGAGCCAGGTTTTCATTCCCCCACCCCAGCCCCACTCTTTTCTCAGGGTTTATCTCCACAGTTGGACAACTGTTTCAAATTGCTTGTGCCCTATATTTCTGGTTTCATTGGACTAATTTTTTACAATGTCATTGTCCTTTGTGGTAAAAATGATAACTTTTAGAAGGATTTCTGCTTATATGGGGGTTGTTCTCACAGAGTAACCGGCCTGAGGTCCAGGCCTCAAGCTGGCATGCTCACTGCCCCAGAGACAGACGGTGCGAGTGAGCTGTTTTTGCTTTTTGCCTCTACACGCTCCATCTCTGTACAGTGTGACACCTTCCTGTTCCATCCTTCAGGGATTAGATGCAGGGATTGGACGTTATTTAGTGACTAAGTACTCTCAAGCCATAGCTCTCAAAAGCCAGTGTATGGTCAAGACTGGATTGGTACTGATTGGCCATGAATTTTCCCAGATCAGTTTTCTGGTACAAAAAAAAAAAAAAAGAAAAGAAAAAGAAAAGAAAGAAAAGAGTAAGTTCCATGAGTACAGGGACCTTTCCTGTCATACTTACTGTTTTATCTCATCACACAGAATTCCTAGTGCATATCACTTAATAAATATTTGACCAATGAATGAATAAAAGGATATATGAGGGAGGTGAGTTTTTCCTAAAGCTGGATATATTCATTTTCAGAACAAAAACTTCTGATACTATGTCCTTCTTACCTTTTTGCCTTTATAACATGTTTATTTTGTAAAAATTATCATATAAAGTATAAGTGTTAGTGGGGAGATTTCAGGCAAAAGGGAAATATTAAGCAACTTGATGTAAGTTTCCAAAATTCTTACAATGGTCCATAAAATTCAAAATCTGGAAAGCACTGACCCAAAGCATGTTCTTTCTTGCTGTTGCCTTGTCTCTTGTGATGTTATTCTTTTCTTCCTAAAATTTGCATCAGAAAGGGTAACAACAACAACAACAACAAAAAGTTAAAGTATAGGAGCCAAAGTGTAAAACATAATTCACATTCAGAATTACCAACACTGATGAGCATCCACTTTGTGTCAGACCCAATGCTATGCACATACCATGCTATCCTGCTTAAGTCTTGAGGGCTATGCATTATTATTTCCCTTTTACAGAGGAGGTGACAGGAGAGCTAGATTTTGGGTGGTCCATATTCTCCATATTAAAGGAGACCTAGAGGGCTAAGGAGGTCCAGGAGAGCCTGATGAAAGATGTGGGCTGCACTGAGCCTTGCTGGTCAAGGGCAATTTGGTTGGGAAGAGAAGACATTGTGATACGGGCAAAGATGAGAGGAAGACTAAATATCATGTAGTTTGGAACAGAGTCCAGACTGACCTGAATGGAACACAAGCAGCAGATACGAAGACTGTAGATTCACAGGTTATTGGACAAGATCATCATTTAGCACAGCGGTTCTCAACCTGTGGGTCATGACCCCTTTGGCAGTCGAACGACCCTTTCACAGGGGTCGCCTAAGACCATCCTGCATATCAGATATTTACATTACGATTCATAACAGTAGCAACATTACAGTTACGAAGTAGCTGGGTCACAACATGAGGAACTGTATTTAAAGGGCCAGAAGGTTGAGAACCACTGATACGAAGCTTCAGAACTTGGTATGTTCTGGAGCTTGCTCATTTCACAGTCAATGCCCTGAACGAAATGTTTGTCTCTTTAAATTTGTTTGTTGGATTCACATGATTTTCCTTAAAAAGATGATTGTGCTCTTAACTACTGGGCATGTTTTCCTGTAAAAAAGATTCTCTTCAGCCCCGCCAGCATGGCTCAGTGGTTGAACGTCGACCTATGAAACGGAAGGTGAGGGTTAGATTCCCGGTAAGGGCACATGCCAGGGTTGCGGGCTCAATCCCCAGTCTGGGGCGTGCAGGAGGCAGCTAATCAATGATTCTCTTTCATCATTGATGTTTCTATCTCTCTTCCTCTCCTTTCCTCTCTGAAAACAATAAAAATATATTTAAAAAACAAAAGATTCTCTTCAGGCCTTAGTATACAATCTTATGGGACTTCAAGCATAATCAGTCAATAGCCCTGTTGCTGAGTATGCAATGCAGTTTTCGTTTTCTATAAGAGCCCAGACTATTGAGTTAGAAGTTTCCAAGAGGAGCAGAAGCTCAGCCTATTATAAGTTTCCAGCCCATTAATGCATCCTTATGCTTGGTGTAAAAATTATATATGACATTAATCTTGTAAAGTCCTACTTTTTCCAACAGTGGTAGCCTGTGGATCTAAGGATATGTCCACCATTGTTAACTCTGAGTCATCTCATTTGAAGAGTGAAAAGTTGATGAACTTTTTATGGCACACATATGGCTTTATATATGTAAAGCTCCTAGTTCAATGCCATGTGATAGGTGTTTGATAAAGTATAGCTACAGTGGATTCTTATTATTTGTGGGTTGTGTGTTTGGGAATTCGTCTGTTCCCTAAAATTTATATGTAACCCTCGAATCAATGCTTGTGGCACTTTCATGGTCATTTATGGGTATGGGAAGAACAGTGAAAAATGTGAGTCAGCTGACAGACACATTCCCAGCTGAGGTTGAACTAGGCGATGCTCTGCCTTCTCGTTTCAGCTCCTAGGCTGTAAACAAATGGTCTATTTAATGCCACATTTTTCACATTTTTTGGCTGTTTGTTGGTGATTTTGCTTTTTAAAAGGACTCCCAAATATCGTGCTGAAGTGCTTTCCAGTCTTCCTAAGTACAAGAAACACACGAAAATATGAGTGTTTAATAAGCTTTGTTCAAGCCTAGGTTTCAGTGTTGTTGACCATGAGTTCAATCTTAATGACTCTATAATATACATTAAAGAAGGAAATAAGGTGTCTTTAAAAAGTAATACATGTAGCCTTGACCGGTTCGGCTCAGTGGATAGAGCGTCGGCCTGTGGACTGAAAGGTCCCAGGTTCGATTCCGGTCAAAGGCATGTACCTTGGTTGTGGGCATATCCCCAGTGGCGGGTGTGCAGGAGGCAGCTGATCGATGTTTCTCTCTCATCGATGTTTCTGACTCTCTATCCCTCTCCCTTCCTCTCTGTAAAAAAATCAATAAAATATATTTTTTTAAAAAAGTAACACATGTAAAACAAAGTTACGTGTTGTTTGGTTGATGAAAATCTGACCGCAGGCTCACATGAACCTAACCCTGTATTTTCCCTGGGAGCAGTGACTTTCCAGCGTTTCCAGTGACTTTCTAGAACATAATAAACACAAATCGTGAAAATCTACTGCTTTTTATCATTGTAGTAATTCAAGAAAGCCAAACTGTGTGGTTGCTGCCTAAGTCCAATCTATTCAGTGTGTCAATAATTTTAAGGTTATAGCAGATCTTAACTTCTCTCCTCCGTTTCAACCTTACCAAGACTATCAAAGTGGTCCACATTCAATTCAATGTCCCTTCAGTTCTTGAGCCAATCTTGTCTAAGGCAGAACGTTAATAATCACTGCCTCAGGCTTACTATTTGTTAAGCTTGGCATGAAGTCAGACTCCCACCCCCTACTACTCCTGCCAGACCTGAATGCCCATTAGGGTGACCTCAGGTTGAATCCTCAAGTCTATTTTACGGCCCATCCTCCTGGAATCCGGAGTCCAAGGATGAGCCCTAAGTGTCCACCCCACCACTGAATCTCATTACCTCAGCATTTCCTGTAACTGAGCATCGATCATGTGTCAGGCATCCACCCAGTCGAGTTTTTACTCTCACAGGAGAGAGAGACCCATATAATGTAGTCAATGATGTGTAGATGATGATGTTGTGGGAGTATGGAGGAGGGATGTTAAATACAGCAGGAAGTCTTCCCTTGCCCATGGTTCAAACTCTCATGCAGGACAGTTCCTCCAAATCCCATCCTGAGTCCCTCTCACAGGCCATTGCCTAGTCCTTGCTCCCTGGCCTCCCTGCCAACTCAAAGAGCTATTGTCCCAGCTTGTCTCAGGCCAAGCCTTTAGGAATTCAGGAAGGTCAATATAACCACTAGTCTTACATGTTTTTCCGAGAAAATATTTACTACCATTAAGGATGAAATTTCTCTGAGGTCATGGAGAGGTAGATAGCATTATGCAGGTACCAGCATAATAGGCAATCCATGGAGAGGTCAGATTATTCCCAGCTGGACATGGAATTCCAACGTCCAGAATCTATAGCTGATATCACAGGGGACCGGGCCTGGGGAAGAAAGATTGGTTAGGAAATTCACAGAGACTTCAAGAAATAGGTCAGAGCTGCTGTCCTCATCCCCACTGTGCCAGGAGGAGACTACAAATCCAAAATGGAGTCTATAAGGCACACAGATCCAATGTCACTGTAGGAATCGTGATTTGGGCCCCAGGGAAGTGGAATAGCAGCATGACTTCAGGAACACTGAGAGTCAGGGTCCGGTTGCAGGATCACACTGCCCCAGGAGTTCTGGTCTGAGCTCAAATAGAATCTTGCATCTCCTCATCTGCCTCCTGGAGGCTGGCAGAAACAAAGCAGCAGTCCAGGAGAACCCTGCTATGCCACTTGGGCCGAGCAAGCCTTTTCCAGTGCAGATTAAACTCTGAGACCCAGGCATAAGGGGATCAGGTAGGCAGTTTGGCTGCCCCAGGCGCCCCTCCAGGGCAACCTTCCCTGACAAAACCCCTGACGCCTTTTAGCTGCCTGTGAGTAGAGATTCATTGAAAAAACTGGGGTAGGGCTAGGGATGGGACACGGACAAGAGCTAAGACGAGGCTCTATGATAACTGCCAAGGCTGACATCCTGTTGCTTGTTCTAAAAGATGAACATATCTACAAATCATCCCTAGGATGCTCAAGTTCACACTACTGCTTACTGCAATTTAAAAGGGGAAATGTATATGCAAACATATCCTTTAACTTATCACTGAGTGAATGCTAGGCATTGAGACTGTTTAAAAGCTAGTCGTATAAAATAGGCTTGATAGCCCCAATTTGTGGGGAAGTGCTCTCTAATGCTAAGTGTTTTATATACATTACTAGAGGACTGGTGCACGACATTCGTGCACTCGGGCGGGGGCGGGGGTGGTCCCTCAGCCTGGCCTGTGTGCTTTAGCTGTCCAGGAGCCCTCAGGGGATGTCCCACTGATGGCTTAGGCCTGCTGTCAGCCCGGCTTGTGGCTGAGCAGCACTCCCCCTGTGGGAGAGCACTGACCACCAAGGGACAGCTCCTGCGTTGAGTGTCTGCCCCCGGTGGTCAGTGTGTATCATAACAACCAGTTGTTCCACCGTTGGGTCAATTTGCATTTTACCCTTTCATTATATAGGATTCCACTCAATCTTCCCCACAACCATAAGAAGTAGGTCCTATAGTATTATTTGTATTTTATAGATGGGGAAACCCAAGTTCACAGAGTATCTAATCCAGGCCATGCAGCTAATTCATGAGCAGCATAGCCAGTGGTCAAGCCCATGTATGTGTTGATTCCAAAGACAGTGCTTCCTCAAAGACTGAACATACTGCTATGTCTTTGTTTCACACATTTGGCTGAGCTGTCTCTTCACTTGTTGTCTGCAAAAGTTAGTTCTGGCCTCCTCTGTCAGTCAGAGAACACGGGGGATCTTGAGGAGGGCCTGGTTCTGTGGAAGGGCTCCCTCCTATACAACAAGCCCACAACCACCAGGCTCTGGGGCCTTCTCTGGCAGCTCTTACATTCCTGCTAACTGCCACAAAGCAGGACACATTCCTGACTGGGTGGAGGGAAGAATTCCTAGCATTCATTGCCATCTATCCTCCCTGGAGCTCCTACTCTCCAGTGGGATGGAGAGGAAAAAAACACCTTCATTTTTAATGTTTGGAATTACTCTGAATTAAGTCCCACTCTCCAAGCCATAAGAAGCAGGGAAAAGGGAGGGAGGGTGAGTCAGAACCAGTGAGACATGTTCTTCGTATAACATGCTTCAGGATTATTGAATCAGAAACTCACATTCTTCCTCCATAGTCTCCAGGGCCTGTAAGGTCCTTGCATTTGATCTTCATTGTTGACAGGCGGTCTCTGTTCTTGGTCATTCTTATGCATGATAGTGTCCTAATTTCAGTTATACTTTGTAAATAGGACAGTCCAGATATTTGGAGGAATACTGCCTGTCTGCAACAATAGCACATGTTACTTTGATAAATGAATGTATACTTTGCCATGTTTTATCATTTAGATCAGTGGTTCTCAACCTTCCTAATGCCGCGACCCTTTAATACAGTTCCTCATGTTGTGGTGACCCCCAACCATAAAATTATTTTCATTGCTACTTCATAACTGTAATTTTGCTACTGTTATGAATCGTAATGTAAATAGCTGATATGCAGGATATATTTTCATTGTTACAAATTGAACGTAATTAAAGCATAGTGATTAATCACAAAAACAATATGTAATTATATATGTGTTTTCCAATGGTCTTAGGTGACCCCTGTAAAAGGGTCATTCGACCCCCAAAGGGTCGCGACCCACAGGTTGAGAAATGCTGATTTAGGTGATCTCATTTGATCTTCACAAGAAATCTGTGAGGTTGTCATTATTATTTCCATTTCATCGAGGAGGAATCTATGCTGAGAAGTGAAGTAACTTGACTGCTGTCAAACAATTGTCAAGGCAGAGTGGTGTGTGCCCAGGTCTTCTGACTGCCCTCCACTATGTTTCGCTCAAGGCCTCTCATTAGTCCATCACAGATGCTGCAAGGTGGCGTCTGCCCAGTTAGTGGGTAACATCTGATTCTCCTTCCTGGAGAGGGATTTCCGTGAAAGACTGGGGATTTATAGGACCAGGCAGGGGAGCACCAGAGAGCTGGCTAGGGTACAAGGTCAGAATGTCTTTGCAGCGGCAAAGTGTGAGACAGGAAGAGTGAACCAGTATTTTAAGAAGCTGAGTCAAAAAACAAGTCAACCATGTAAGCAGTGATTTTCAAGGTATGGACTATAGCCAGCTGATAGGTCACGAGCATCCTCCTGACGCTCCACAAACTGATTCCAAAATACACATCTCTTCGTTGGATCTTAGCAAATGGCTTTTGATGCCCTAGGTTTTCAGTGTGTGTGTGTGTGTGTGTGTGTGTGTGTGTGTGTGTGTGTGAAGGCTACTTATTAATAACTGCTGAGTTGTTAAGAATTGAAGTATTTGGTATTCGTAAATAAAAATTTAGCACATGACTAGAGTTTACTGAGGTCTTAACTGAATATTCACCTGGCTTCCAGGCAACACTTGGCAATATTTTGCAAAGCTCCGCTATAAACATGTATGGGGTTCATAACGAGCCACCCGAGATGTGCCTCACTGGTATACAGATTATTTTGATCCAAAGGCGACGTTAGCCACAGGCTCAAGAGAAACTTCTGCCTCTGCCTTAACTACCTTGAAGAACTTGAATTAGGGTTCTTCCCCATTATAAGAGATTAGTAGAGATAACCTTTTCTTTTTCTTTTCTTTTCTTTTTTACCTATCTGCAGGGCACAGCAAACCGCTATTTACTAAACATCTGTACTTTTTATTGTCCAGTAATAACCATTTGAAGCTCTCAAGTCACCTTATCTTATCCCTAGGTCAGATATGCCCATGTTTTCTTTCTGTCTCTGAACCTCTCCTGCATGTGGGGCCTCTGACTCTCTCATGTATGCAGGGTTCCCCTACATGTGTATGTATTAAATTAAGCTATTTTTTTCTTGCTAATCTGTCTCATGTCTATTTGATTATTAGACCATTCAAAAGAAACTTAAGGGTAGAGGAAAGTCTCTTCTTCTCCCACACAGGCGTGGGTGGATTATTGAAGTGTCCTCAATTTGGGGGAAGATTGCTTTGTTATTAGTATCAATGCTATATTGAGTTGATTGTTTTTTCAAGGGTTACTATTGCAGCTTTTTAGTTATAAACTACCATTCACTCACCTCCATTGTCATCTATTTTGTTTGAGGTGGATTGTTTGATTAATCCTACAGTATGATAGTGATGTCTATATAGGTCAACACAACTTATGACCTATAAGTTTGTTGATGTCAGAATGTCCAAACCTAAAAAAGAAAACAAAACATTCAAATCTGTAGGAAAAAAAATTTTTTTGTTAATCCTCACCCTAGGATATTTTTTCCATTGATTTTTATAGCGAGTGGGAGGAGGGGAGGGAGGGTAAGGAAGAGACAGAGAGACAGAGAGACAGACGGACATTGGTGTGAGAGAGACAGATCAATCAGTTGCCTCCCGCATGAATGAGCGAACCTGCAACCCAGATATGTGCCCTTGACCGGGAATCAAACCCACAACCCTTCCGTGTGCAGGCTGCGGCTCCAACCACTGAGCAACACAAGCCAGGGCCTGTAGAAAATTTTTATAAAAATTTATTTGAACCAAACAGAGGATACACCTGAAAACAAGATCTCAACAAACTGAGATAAATGCTTTGGACAATAACAGTTTGCAGTTTCTTTTTGTGCATTTGAGATTCAGGAGAGAACCTAAGAAAGATTACATGAAGGTAGGATTTACAGGGTAGTAAAGATTATGTGCTCTCTTGAGGGTGGTTGTGGTTTATTTCAAAGGTGTGTTTACCTAGATCAGTGATGGCGAACCTTTTGAGCTCGGCGTGTCAGCATTTTGAAAAACCCTAACTTAACTCTGGTGCCGTGTCACATATAGAAATTTTTTTATATTTGCAACCATAGTAAAACAAAGACTTATATTTTTGATATTTATTTTATATATTTAAATGCCATTTAACAAAGAAAAATCAACCAAAAAAAACGAGTTCGCGTGTCACCTCTGACATGCGTGTCATAGGTTCGCCATCACTGACCTAGATGCACAGAAACAATGAACAGGGCTTGCTTAAGGCAAAGATAAACCTTTTACTTAAAAAGTTATATGCCTAGGGTGTGACTATCCACCATAACCTGCCCAGTTAGGAATTTATGATCAGATCACCCTGTGAAGTTACTTTCCATAGAACCCTCCCCCCTCCCCATTTTTTTTTTCATTCACAGGCTTTCTATAACAAAATGTTAAAACAAATATGGATTGTCGTATACATAGGAACCATCCATACCAATATTTTTAAAGCTGGTAGCTACAAAATCCACACAAAATGTGTTTGCATAGCGATAGTTCATTGCTATCAGGGAATTCTTTAAAAAGCAGGAAAGGCTGGGGTATGTGTGTCTTGGAGCCTTTTGCCCCACCTAGGTGGCCCTCAGTCAAAAAACTTTGAGGCCTTAGCTGGTTTGGCTCAGTGGATAGAGCATTGGCCTGTGTACTGAAGGGTCCCAGGTTCGATTCTGGTCAAGAGCACATGCCCGATCCCCAATAGGGGGCGTGCAGGAGGCAGCAGATCAATGATTCTCTTTCATCATTGATGTTTCTATCTCTCTCTTACTCTCTGGAAAAAAAATTTTTTTTTAATGTTTGAGAATCACTGAGCAGAGAGGGAGAACTTGAGTTCATTTTAGTGGGATAGAAAGAACTACAGAGACCAGAAGAGAGTGATCATTTTGAAGGAAGTCTAGGAGGTAGAAATTGGAGAGATTTCTGGTGCTAAAGAAATTATGCCTTCAGTGTCATTGGATGGGGAAGGATCAGTTAACGGTGAACATGTCTTCAGGTACTCCATATGGTAGTCTAGTTTGTATACTGTGCAACAGTCCCTGCCAGGGCCTTTGGGGCTGAATTCCAGCTGTCCTTCATTGACCATGAACCCTAGTGCTAGGGAAGAGAGACCTTTTTGTAATTTGTCCACCTCAACAGAATGCCTTTTAGTAAATGAATTAAAAGGACCATATGTGGCTTCCGGTCAAAATGGCAGATAGTTAAATACGGTACTTGCCTTTGCCTGTGACAACATCAAAATTACAACTAAACTGCAGAACAGCCATCATTGAGAACTACCTGAAGCCTAGCTGAACAAGAGCCCTATAACTAAGGATATACAGGAGAAACCACACTGAGACCAGTAGGAAGGGTGGGGACTCAGAATGGGCTGGGCTCACACCCACATGTGGTGGTTAAAAATGGGAAGGGATATCTCAACTGTGGAGGAGCCCACCATGGGGAGTGAAGGGTCCCAGCCCCACACCAGGCCCCTCAGCCCAAGGTTCGAGGATCGGGAAGAAAAGCCCCATTAACTTCTGGTTGTGAAAAGCAGTAGGAATTGTGGCTGAGTGAGACCAAGGGCTGCTGGAGTCCCAGGTGTTCCTCTGAAAGGGCCTGCGTACTAACTTATTGATGGATTCACTTGCTCTGAGCTCAAAAGGTACCAGGGACATATGGGGGAAGAACTGAAATGTCATCTGCAATAACAGATGCAGGAGGCGTGCAGGAGGCAGCTGATCAATGATTCTCTCTTATCATTGATGTTTCTATCTCTCTCTCCCTTTTTCTTCCTCTCTGAAATCAATAAAAAAAATAAAAAATAATTGAAAACTCCTTAAATGAAGCAGGTCACCATAGAGCTACCTCTTCAAAAAGCAGCTCTAAATCTATCCTGGAATACAATTTCATGAATACTTTATTATAAGCTTTATACCATTGTTAATCATTGTCTATGTCCATTTCATAAAGTGATTATTGTCTTCAAGTAAACCTTAGTGAATTGTAAAGTTCAGATTTTTTTTAAAATATCACTAAAGATACAGATGTGAAATAATACTTAGTTTGGCACCTAAAAATTATTCATTTTGGTTTCTTGCCTTGTTACTATTGAGAGAGATGAGATGGCATGGTGCTGTTGCACAAAAACATTTTGTTGAGTTGCCATATTCCTTTTAGAATTCACATTTTAAAATGGCAGTGGTAGTGTCAGTGGTTACTTTTATTTGATTGGGTGACTGAGTGATTATTTATTTGGCATGAATAAACTATGGATTAGCCTATGTCTCTGCCACACCAGCCATGATCCTATGGGACTGTGTGGTTGGAAAATGTCCATGTGGGAGTTGTTGAATTGTATGAGATACTTTATTTTTTGTTTTTTAGTGGTTTATCAGCCCACAAAAGCTCAAACCAGGGTATTGCTGGAAGAGCAGCAGAAACCACATTGCTTTTATTTTTATTTATTTAATTTTATTATTTATATTTTTTTATTTAAAATTTTCCCGTCACTATTTATCCCCCCATACCCTTTTCCACCTCCACGCATCCCTCCCCCCTCCCCCACATTCCTTTTGAAATTTAAAAAAACTGAAAACAAAAAAATCATGGTCCATCACCTGTGGCAGTAAATTTAAATTCCTAAGGGCTATGGTCAAGTTGCATAACTTGCTCCCTTAAATTATGAATGGACAAGCCTACAACAACCAATGTTTTTTCTGTTCTTAACAGGAGTGTAAAGGTCTAGAGACATCAAATAAAGAAGCCTTGAAGAGTAAAGCCACAACAGCAGGTAAAGGTAGCTTTTCAAAGACGCAGATGAAGTAAGAAGGGGGAAATATAGTAAAAGCAAGATTCACTCGTGTTGTTTTCCCAACACAGAGTTGGGTGTGTTATTTTTGTTTCTCCTTCAGATTCAGAACCTGAGCAGCCTTGGAAAATAATAAAAATAGCACTTTAGAGTTTATAAGCTTCATTCATATATATTAGCTTATTTGAGTTCCAAAATACCCATTATTGTTAGGCTTGTTTTAATACAGAGAACATGGAGCCATAGAGAGGCTAACGGACTCGCTCAAGGCAACTCAGCTAGTGAAGCACAGCCTGGACGCCAAGCCCCATCTTCTGATCCCAGAGACTATGCTTTGCATTTTATTATATAATCTAAGAAGAATGGCATCCCTTTTTTATCTGAGCTCCCACAGCAATTCAAACTGGTTTCATCACTCCCCAAATCATGGAAAACTGACTTAATTGAAACATCAATATCACACTTACCAATCAATTCAGGAACCCCACTCCCACCCCCACCGCAATGCTTCTTGGCTGGTTCTGATGTTTTTATGACCCAAGTATGAAAAGCTTGGCAACACCATAACCTCCTCCAGAAAGCCAAGGTGACATTGACCGTAACCTCCTGATATCAGATCAGGAGGGTTTCTTTATCCCCTGCAAATTTTACATCACTGGAACCTGTACCTACTAAATTTTAGGCCTCTGTCATTCCTTTAGTAATCAGTTTAATTACTCTAGCATTCACAGTCTTCCTTTGGATTATTTTTGTTTTCCATCTATTTTATGTATTTCTCCACCTCCCCCTGCTTTTTAAGGGATTTTTCCCCCTCTCCCCCGGTTCCCCCCCCCCCCCCCCCCCAGGGCAGCTTCGCTTAAACATTCCAGTTCTTGTCCTAAGATCCTAATAGGTAGCTAGACCTAAAACAGGGGTCTTAGAAAAACCTCATGCCTCTTCACTATTGAAAACATTTTAAAATCTGTTTTTTTAAACAAATTTCTCAATAGTAATAAATGACTTAAGACAAAGAATCTTAATACAGAGTCTAAAATTCATATTGGCAAAAACATTAAAAGATACATAAAATGGTATTAGTCACTAGCATAACAGACATTTGGATCATTAAATTATATAACAACAAAAAAATTATATAACAACTTGATTTCAAGGTTAAATCCCAAACCATCACCAACAAAGTGTGTTGTGCCAAATGTCTAGAGGTCTGGAGCTAAAACCACAGCTAAGCTGTCCTGGGCTATATTTTAGCCTTGGCAGACCCAAGAAGCAGGAGGACAAGGCATGCTTTATCTGAGCATTTGTCCAGAGTACACTGAGCATATTAATCCCTCCCCACCCCCCAGCAAATTACCCTCTTCCACTGCTCCCATGTAAATTCAGGTAAGAGAACTTAAGTAAATTTTTCTCCTCAAATATTGAGGGATTTGTCCTTCTTTGTAGTATCTTTTCTTTCTTTTTTTAATCAATCAAAGAATCTTAAAACAAAACAGCCTCCGGCCGTGTATCTTCTTATTTATGAACTCTTTCATTGGGTTAAGGAGAGATGGAAAGGAAAGTACTGTTCCTACCTGGAGATTTACTCCTGAAAATACTGTCCAGCCTAATGTGCTGCCCGTAAGGATGCACAGTTCCTCCCTAATCATTTTTAGTGCCCCCTGGCTTCACCCACATCCCTCACCCAGGCTCCACATCCCCTCAAGTTATTGAATCTGAAGATAAGCAAATTATATTCAAGACAAAGAGAAAGGGAGATGTGGGTAAGATTCTAAATGGAGAATCCTATAGATTAAGAGTTTCATTTTCCTTCCCCATTATTAATCACTATTAGTTTGTGACCTAAAATTAATTCGGCCCTTGCTTGCAACATTTGGCAAATTGAGCCTCTGATTCCCATCAGTGGATTTGAGAGGAAACGAGGAAATGGGGAGGTGAGCACTTAAAATTATTTTTGCTTCCAACATTGTCAATGTGTTTGCTGAATTCAGAACTGGTTGTGCATAAAACTGGAGGGATGGGAGTGAAGACTTGGAATTTAATGAGAGATCACTGGACTCCAGTAGTCAGAAGAGCTGAGTTTTTTCTGGTGTGGACCACTGGGTAGCAGCTGACAGGTGAAGGGTCTTAAACTTGCACCCTTTCAGAGAGCTGCTCATGCAGTAGTACTATCTAAGAGGAACATGAGGCTATTTGGCGACCAAGGACAATGGCTCTAGAGCAGTGGTTCTCAACCTTCCTAATTCCGCGACTCTTTAATACAGTTCCTCACGTTGTGGTGACCCCCAACCATAAAATTATTTTCGTTGCTACTTCATAACTGTAATTTTGCTACTGTTATGAATTGTAATGTAAATATCTGATATGCAGGATGTATTTTCATTGTTGCAAATTGAACATAATTAAAATATAGTGATTAATCACAAAAACAATATGTAATTATATATGTGTTTTCCAATGGTCTTAGGCGACCCCTGTGAAAGGGTCATTCGATCCCCAAAAGTTCGAGACCCACAGGTTGAGAACCGCTGCTCTAGAGAAAACAAAACAGTAGTCTGAAAGACAAGAGTTTTGGGACTGAGTCCTACCTCCACCATTAACTAGTTATAAGCGGACCTAGTAGTGCCTCACATGCAAAGTAGGGAGAAAATACATTACCCAGCTTTCTTTCCAGAATGGTAGTGAATATCAAGTAAGATAATGTATATGAAAATACATTAAAAACCTGAAAACTTGTATGATAGCATAACTGAAATGAGCCAGTGATCTAAGTAACTGCTAAGGTGTCTTCCAACAGCACAAATCTATGCTATTGACAGTCTTGATCTGAAGTTTGACAAATGTAATTGTAGAAACGTTGACAGACCATTTATAAGCAACCCTATTGTGTTTAAAAGGGTAGAACTAGTATTGAGAACTACATATAATAGTAGTTCTACATAAATACATAAAACAGAATGATATAAAATATATAAAATAGTTAGAATGATATAAATACTGAAAAATGGTATTTTTTTGTCCATTAGTTTTGTACCTGGAAGGAAATACCTAACCTCTGAATGAATAGTAGCAGGATGTTGGGAAGACTGTATCATATCATAAGGGGGAATTGAAAGGTAGGAACTAAAGTAGCATCTCAGAGAACTTTGACCAGGATCAGGAAGGGGTGGAGTACTTGGGCATATTTATCCCAGAGGGGAAAAATGTGATGGGAAGAATACAGATGCTGTCATAAAATATTGAAAGGGCCAGTACAGAGGAGATGATTAGATACTCTGTTCCAGAAGGCAGATCACTGGGCACACAATGAAGTTGTTGTGCCAATTGAATGCTCTCTAAGTTCCTTAAATAAAATCCTGATATTCTAAAGTTACAGGGAGAGAGGTTGTGGCTGAGCACAAGAGGATACAAATAAGTAAGAGTTCTCCTCTGATGGGTAAAAACACCCAACCATGGAGATATTTTGACATTCAGAAGGAGCCTAGATTTAAGAAACATGTGGGATACATACATGCATTCTAAGTGAAATCTAACTCCATGACAGTGTGGCCTCTCCAATTCTAAGATATTTTGATTCCTCAGTAGGATGTACCCTAAAAAGTGCTGAATAAGGGGGCTGTGTGTCCCTCACTGTCGGCTGGGATAGATACTGCCTAAGTGTCGATTGTCATTTTCCTTTTTATCCTTGCTTGGAAATTACTAAGAAACAGCTTTTCCAGTACATTTGGATTAATAGCCTTATTTTCTACTTTATTTGGGATATTTTTGTTATTCATTGAAACCATCTGTAAACAGTTATTTTTATAACAGCTTCAAAACCAAAGCCACATACAAGCTTGCACCAAGAAAATTCTATACTCAGCCTAGAATGAGGATGTCATTGGATTCTGTTTTACAAATAGCATGTGATATACTGATTGAAAATGTCTAGAAATAAGTCAAGATCATCCTGATGCTTAGAAATCTGACAGACAGATGGTACCAGCACAGTTTTAAGCTCTAACTAGGTCATAGGCCTAACGTGAGCTATGATGTTTTCTGACCTTCTAGGTAGCTATGGCTCTAGAACAGTGGTTCTCAACCTTCCTAATGCCGTGACCCTTTAATACAGTTCTTCATGTTGTGGTGACCCCCAACCATAAAATTATTTTCGTTGCTACTTCATAACTGTAATTTTGCTACTGTTATGAATCATAATGTAAATAGCTGATATGCAGGATGTATTTTCATTGTTACAAATTGGACATAATTAAAGCATAGTGATTAATCACAAAAACAATATGTAATTATATATGTGTTTTCTGATGGTCTTAGGCGACCCCTGTGAAAGGGTCATTTGACCCCCAAAGGGGTTGCGACCCACAGGTTGAGAACCGCTGCTCTAGAACAAAGCATTGCTGGACCGGGGGGAACAATTTCATCATCAACTAACTATAAATTCTCCAGGTGGAAAAACAAAATTAGCAACAGCATATTCACTAAACACACTATTAACATTGAAGTGAAGCTCATCCCAACACAGTAATGATGGGGCTAAACATAATGCACAAGAACAAGAAAGTAGAAGACAAAGGAAAGGCCAAGTGAAACAATGGATGTATTAGAATGCCTTCAGTTGCAAATGCAAGAAAACCTATCTCAAAACGGCCTAAGCAAAAAAAATTTATTGGCTTACATAAGAAAAGTTCAGGCTTGGCTGGCCCCAAGGATACAGATGATGTCAAGATAACATTCCCACCCACCCTTTCCCCTTGATCTATCTCTCATCTTGGCTTCATTCTCTGGAGAGTCCCATTATTTGGTGACCCCTTAGAAATTCCAGGCTTTTAACTTTCAACATTCTTTCAACTCTAAGTCAAATAGAGACAGCACCTCTTTCCTAGCAATTTCAGTATAAGGCCCCTAATTAAGTTTCATTGGCTTTGTTTGGTTCATGTGCACTCCTCTCACTAATGGTAGAGGTCTACAGGTGGGTAAATAAAGTCAGAACCTAGACCTTAAGGACAGATAATAGGAAAACTCAAGAAGAAGGAGGAATGAATGTTGGGCAGGCAAAAATGACAGACATCCACTTGCCTAGAACAGCTTCAATGAATGTGGTAACATGACAGATGGCTGGGAAACTACTTCAAGCAATAGCCCGAGGCAGTTGGAGGTCCAGAGTTTGCCATTGTGTGAGCAGAAGTATCAGGCCCATCATGGATGAGGATGCAGCAGCTCTAAGAACACCAAGCAGCTCTAAGAACACCAAGCAGTTCTTCATAGTCTTTAGTTTAAGAACAGGTATCAGGCACACTTTATTCAAGAAGATCCCATGCCTTCAAAATGGCCTTATCAGGCACAAGTGCACATATGTTGGAACTTATTATCTAGTAGTGTCATCTTATGAAACAAAAAACTACTCTGTGAGGGTATGTGGGTGTGCATAGGTGTTCAGATATAAGACTCAGTGGCCTTGATGCTGTATCATGGATAAGAAATACTCAGAAGAGCACAATAGCCAACTGATAGTCCTGGAAACTTTTTCTTTCATTTGGAATTGGTAGGAAAGAGCAAGGACAACATGGGTTAGACTCCTCTCTGGAGGTGGGGGACAGGCAGCCTGGCAGGCAGAATTACTCCTTAGGAAGGAAAAAAAGACAGTAGAACATAGCTTCTGCTCCATTTTGGAGGCTTGTTGCTAGGTCTGGATAAAGGGCAGTTTTTTAGTAAGTTGAAAAAGGGGTTCTTCAATCAAGGAAGGAAAAAGCCACAGTGGAAGATACAAGGGAAAGACTGGAGTTCTCTGAGGGCCTAAAATGAGCCACTGAGTTTTAGGAGCCATTGATTTGATTTTGAGCACATGGAAAAGGCATTGATTGGCACATGTGTCCCTTGGGGAAGCCCCTTTTGCCCACTATTACCAAATTTTAGTCAAAATTAGGTATGGATGTGCCTTTTAACAAATATTTGTATTTCTTAATGCTACAGAAAGCATTAAGTCTATTAATGGCTTAAAAGGAAAATTATGTTTCTATCTCCAGCCCTTTTTTTTTTTTTCATGAAGTCCATGGGAAAAGGAAGTAAGGAAGGGAAGGGAAGGAAAGGGAAGGGAAGGAAAGGGAAGGGAAGGGAAGGGAAGGGAAGGGAAGGGAAGGGAAGGGAAGGGAAGGGAAGGGAAGGGAAGGGAAAGGAAGGAAAGAAAGAAGTCAATTTCATATATTAGTTTTATTAGGACTGCCATAACAAAGTGACACAAACTAAGTGGCTTAAACAATGGAAATTTATCGTCTCACAGTTCTGGAGGCTAGATGTTCAAGACTGTGGTATAGCCAGCGTTGGTTCCTTCTGAAGGCTGCAAGGAAGAATTGGTTCCTTGCCTCTCACCTGGTTTCTGGTAGGTTGCTAGCAATCTTGGATCTTTGGTGTCCCTTGACTTGCAGATGCATCACCCCAGTCTGTGCCTCCCTCTTCACTTGGTGTTCTCCCTGAATGGGTAACTGTGTCCAAATTTCCCCCTTTTCGTAAGGATAGCAGTGATATTGGATTAGGGCCCACCCTAATGACCTCATCTTAACTACCTCTGCAATTACCTTAATTCCAATAAGGTCACATTCTGAGGTACTGGGAGCTTAGAACTTCAACATATGGATTTGGGGGTGGGGACACATAACAGTCCATAATCTTTCTTAATATTCCAGAAGTTATAAATGGCTGTACATTTCGTTCCTGAGTTTGAAATCTAGAGCTAAATATATGCTTACTACTAGGATGGGAGGCAGGGGGATTGGTTCCAGAATTCCCTCTTTCCCATCACTGAGATCATCATGATGACTAAAGGAGAAAAGACCAAATTCTTCCAGCCTGAAAAATTCATACATCTTCTGAAGCAAAAAATTGAAGGAAAATCAATATTCCTTCTGTATAAAGGGACTGGTTCTTTGCCTTTCCAATTAGAGAGGGAAACCCTTTGTTACTCTACTCTCAACAGGGACAGGAGAATACAGTACTTTTCTCTTCACTCCCCTGCTCTGAAGAAGGGCTCCAGGAAGGGGTTAATTCCTAATTTGACTTTTGAGAGCAACTTCTCCTATTGCTGATACAAACCAAGTGATCACATGTTGCTGCGAATGCCCGCTTGCCCAGTGTGAATGAGGCTTTGTGCTGAACAAAAAGAAAGCAGTCCTACGTTTAACCGCAGTCGAGTCCTTTGTGGGACAGACAGGAATAACATGCATGATTGCAGCCCACAAATGATGCACCTCCTGGCATCTGCAGTTTGCCTGCTCTTTAAGACAGAGGCTGCTATTCCTCGACAAGTCAGCGTTAATCCTGAACTCCTAACTCCAGAGCCAACTCTTGCAGGGAGTGGCATTTCCCTTCACCTCTTTCCTCTCCCTGTATTTCCAGTCCAGCCAAGCATAAATAAGTGGGCCATTTCTACCCTGATCACTGAAGCTCTAAAGATAGGGCGCTGAACTCACTAAATGATGAATACATGCCATATGGAGCTAACGGTAAGTTCCGATGTAAATTATCTCCCTATTGCTCTCTGCATTGCAGATAAAAAGTCCCTTGTGTCATCTCTTTGTACTGAGCTGTGTGTATCTGAAAACAGCTAAAAACCACTGAGAAAAGTGCAACAATTCACTTCACCTAAAAAGAACTGGGTATTGCTTATGTTAATGATTAGTAAATATTTTTTTTAATTATTTGAGGTTATGCACAATTTATTTCATTTGGAGTCTCATATTTTAAGCCAACATTTGAATCCTCTTGGCCAACTGTATTAACAGTGCAGGGCAGTGTACAAGAGGAGTCAGATGACCCCAGTTTGAGTTCCTGCACTGACAATAACATTTGCCAAGCACTTATTGAGTAGCAGGAACTGTTCTAGGCATTTTACACAAGTTATATCATTTCCTCTCCACAACAATTCTAGAAAACAGGTCTCATTAGTGCCACTTTATATAAGAGGAACCCATTCAAATAGTTCTCAGTTACTAGAAGAGCTGGATTCAAATCCATGCTGTCAACCAAAAAGGCTATGCTCTTTGCACTACTCCATGTGACCTCTTGCTTTCTACCTGTTTTGACCTGAAGCAGACACAGCCCATTTTTGGGGGGTCTCCTTTTTCTTTATTCTTAAAGAGGGGGTTTGAGTTAAATATTCTCTAAGATCCTTTTCAGTTCTAAACATTGTCTTTCTGTGATCATGCTCTCTTTACTTTTCAAAATGTAAGGAAAGCTTTTAGTAAAATACTGCCTTTCATCTTCAAACCCTAAACATTACTGTTGATGAAGCTGGGGATCTTTCTTGTTTCAAAGATTGGAAATATAAAGTTTAGAAACTGTTTTGCCTTGGGCCCATCTCTCTGTTGACCTATGTGTAGTGTTCTACTAGTACAAAAGGGACATAGAAAATCCCAGTCATATTAGCAGAGATCCTGAGGTTCTCAGACAATTTATATGTGGGTTGTGTAGGAGTATGAACTGTTTATTATGCTCTGTGTAAAAGTATTAAGCTATTTAGGAATTCCAAGCAACAATTTATTAGTTGTCTAATTTTGGGGATATTTCTACCTAGATTCAATAAAAATACATTTGTGATATGGCATATTAATTTCTCACTGAACTCCCCCAATTTTTCTTTTTCTTTTTTTTTAAATTGAATTTTGAGAGAGAGAGAGAGAGAGAGAGAGACATTGATTTGTTGTTCCACTTATTTATGCATTCATTGGTTGATTCTTGTATGTCCCCTGACCGGGTATAAAACCCACAACCTTGGTATATCAGGACAATGCTCTAACTAACTAAGCTCCCTGGCCAGGGCCAATTTTTCTTTTCTTTTTTTTTTTATGGATTGATGTGCCGACCTAAATACAGGAGGCCAGTTATGTTCTAGAAAACTGTTTGCAAGCATCTAATAGAAAAAAAAGGATATTTCTTTAAAGATACTCCTAAAAGGTTTTGGAATCTGCACAGAAGGGCTATAGAAAGATTAAGGAGACAAAAGTGGTTGTGTCCTTATCAAAAAAGGATCCTTAAGTGCAATAAACTCAACAATCTCACTGGTTAAAACCCAGATGTCTCAATGCATCATCCATACCGGTAAGCTGTGGAAATAAGAAATATCAGTAAGTGTAATCTTAATAGAGAAAAAATCAAGTATGATAGAAATAAAAACAAAACAAAATAAAAGTAGGCTAGTTCAGAATCTATTTTGATATAACTTCCTGAAACAAAATCTCTGTTAATATTGAAATAATTTTTAAAAAATTGTAAGTGTCTATTTTCATTACTTGGAGTTAAAACCTTCTGGCTATATTATGATTACTGTAATATGAAATCCTGACTTTCCCCCAATGAAACCACTTTATTGCACATGTATCTGTCCCTGTGTTTAAAGTGAGTTTTAGCCCTTCATGTATGAATGATAAACACAGAAAACATTTACAGTTCTTACTAAAAAGGCAGTAGATTTTAAAACTTTAGAAAGTGAAAAAACAGTTATTTGTCAGGATTCTTTAGTATTTAATATTTTTTATATGGCAGAATTTGCATGAATGTTGCTTTAAAATTTTCTGGGCCTCCAACAAATTTTGATAAATCTTTTTAAAAAAATATATTTTATTGATTTTTTACAGAGAGGAAGGGAGAAGGATAGAGAGTTAGAAACATCGATGAGAGAGAAACATCGATCAGCTGCCTCCTGCACACCCCTATTGGGGATGTGCCTGCAAACAAGGTACATGCCCTTGACTGGAATCGAACCCGGGACCCTTCAGTCCACAGGCCGACACTCTATCATTGAGCCAAACCAGTTAGGGCTTGATAAATCTTTTTAATCACCTGGATATTATCTCTAATAGTTGAAATTTTAGGGGTATCTGCCCAGGATTAGATGGTGTATGACATCCTTTAGTAATCTGGGAAATTGTGAAAGCAGTCTGGTTAAAACAGTCGCCATAGCACAGCAATTAGTAACTAGAGCCTCTGGGTTTCTCCTTTGGAGTAGTTTGAAAAGCCTACCTAAGAATGACGGAATGCAGGTGATTTTAAAAATAGGGTTTTTGAATTGAATAATTCAAAATAATTATTAAGTAAGATTTTGAACAAACACAAACCAGTTATAAAGCCATGGAAGGCTCTAGTAGAATGCATGATTTTTAAACTTTGTCACCCACCAGTTTTAGTCTAGGTTAGAAAACTGGAGTAGACTGAAAAAGAAATTAGAATACCCCTGGAAACCTGTTTCAAAAGGGTAAGATCCTTCCCTCTCTCTACAAACTAATCAAATTTGAAATCACAGTGTTTGGAATTTTCTGGCTGATCTCAGCTGATATAAAAATGCCAGGAGAGGAGACATGTGCAATGATGACAAGCAGACCTGTACAGTTCTAGGTATTTTTGCCATTGTCGGCAAACTTTTGGAAGACCAAATCAAGAGCCCTTGCATGCTCTGAGGTTAATTTAGAAAGTTGTTCCATCCAGAAAGAAGGCTTTAACTTTTTTTTAAAGAGTAAACTCTCCTCCAAACCAATCTAAAGGGACGTTTATTCTTTACTCTTCATGAACCCAGTGTATTAGGATTACACCTGACAGCAATAAAAAAAAATAACCACGGCTTAAATGATTATTTCTATTTCATATAAAAGAAGTCTGGTGGTAGGCAGCTCAGGGTAAGTGTAGTGGTTCTACAAGGGACCCATGCTCCCTCCAGCTTGTCACTTTACCATCCCTCATCCTCACAATCCAGGATAGATGCTGGAGCTCTATATTCCATCAACAGGACAGAGGGAACATGAAAGGTACATTCCCTCCCTTTAAGGAAACTTCCTGGAAGTTACACACAAGACTTAGTCAAACTTGGGCACATAGCCACATCTAGCTGCAAAGGAGGCTGGCAAGTCTTCAGCTGAGTGGAAATGGTTTCAGCTAAAATCTGGGATTTTTATTGCTAGAGAAGAAAAGGAGAATGGGTAGTCAGAGGTGACTGATAATCTTTGCCTCCAAACTTGGGTTGGGATCCAGGAAAAATTAGAACCCAGATCTCCTAATTCTAAGTGTAGGGCACTTTCACATCTTAAATTTCTGTGTTAGAATATTATATTTTGCTGTACTCTCCAGCATATTTAGTTGTCTTGTGACTTTTGATTCAATGTGTTTGCAGGAAAATATAACTGATGAATGCCTTTGGTCAACAGTCTGTTTCTATTTTTCTTAATATCTGCTTTCTGAGGTATAAATCATATACAATAAGTGTCACCCTTTATGTAACCAATTTAAAGCATACAATTCAGTGATACACACACACAGAATTGTGTAACCATCACAACTATATAATTTTAGAGCATTTCATCAGCTCAAAAAGAAGCCCATACACATTAGCAATCACTCCCCCATTTTCCTCTTCCTTAAGTTCCTGGCAACCACTAAGCTACTTTCTATCTCTATGGATTTGCCAATTACAGACATTTCATATAAATGGAATCATACACTATGTGGTCTTTTGTGACTGACCTCTTTCACTTAGCATGTTTTCAAGGTTTATCCATGTGATAGCATGTATCAGTACTTCATTCCTTTTTATGACTAAATAATATTGTGTGTATGTACCACACAATTTGTTTATTCATCAGCTGATAGAATTTGGATTGTTTCTACTCTTGGCTATTATGAATAAGTTTTTGTGTGGACATTGTTTTCATTTCTACTGGTATATATGTAGGAGTGGAATTCCTGAGTCATATGATAACTCTATGTTTAACTTTTTGAAGAACTGCCGATGTGTTTTTCATAATGGCTGTTCCTTTTTACAAGCCCACAAGCAATGTGGAAGAACTTCAATTTTGCTACATCCTTAATAGCACTTCATACTGCCGGTCTTTGATTTTAAGCCATCTTAGTTGGTTGATGTGGTATCTCAATATATTTTTATTGATTTCAAAAAGGAAGAAAGAGGGAGAGAGAGATAGAAATATCAATGGTAAGAGAGAATCATTGACTGGCTGCCTTGTACACACCCCCACACTGGGGGATCTAGCCCGAAACCTGGGCATGTGCTTTGACCAGGAATCGTACCATTACCTCCTGGTTCATAGGTCGACGCTCAACCACTGAGTCACGCTGACTGGGCTCACCATGGTTTTGATTGCCATTTCCCTGATGGCAAATGATGAACATCTTTTCATGTACTTATTTATTTATACTAGAGGCCCAGTGCACAAAATTTGTGCATGGGAGGGGGTTGTCCCTCAGCCCGGCCTGCACCCTCTCCAATCTGGGACCCCTCGAGGGATGTCTGACTGCCAGTTTACGCCTGATCCCTGTGAGATCGGCCCCTCTCGCAATCCGGGACTGCTGCCTCCTAACCACTTGCCTACCTGCTGGCCTGATCACCTTAACTGATCTCCCCTGCCAGCCTGACCCCCCTAACTGCCCTCCCCTCCCAGCCTGATTGCCCTAACTGCTCTCCCCTGCCGGCTTGATCCCCCTAACCGCCCTCCCCTGCCAGCCTGATTGCCCTAACTGCTCTCTCCTGCCGGCCTGATCCTCCTAACTGCCCTTCCCTGCCAGCCTGATGCTCCTAACTTCTCTCCCTACTGGCCTGATCACCCCTAACTGCCTCTGCCTTGGCCCCGCCACCATGGCTTTGTCTGGAAGGATGTTCGGTCTAATTAGCATATTACCCTTTTATTAGTATAGATATCTTCTTTGAAGAAATGTCTCTTTAAATCCCTTGCCACTTTAAAAATTGGATTATTTGTCTATTGTTGAATTGTAATTGTTCTTTATATATTGTAGCTAGAAGTCTATTATCAGTCATGTGATTTGCAAATATTTTGTCCCATCTGTTGGCTATGAATCACTTTCTTGATAGTGTCTTTAAAGTACAAAAGCTTTAAATTTTGATAAAGTACAATTTATCTATATTTTTATTGTTGTTCGTGCTTTTATTATCTTTCACTAATGGTTTTTTATATCTATCTATCTATCTATCTATCTATCTATCTACCTATATATTTTTTTAATATATATCTATTTATCTAAAGACCATTGCCAACACCAAGATCATAAAGATTTACTCCTCCTTTCTGCTGTTTTAGCCATTGACATTTAGGTTGAGGATCCATTTTGCATTAATTTTTTGTATGTGGCTGTTTTGGTACTCTTAACCTTCAGAATGCTTTAAAGAAATCATTGTGAATCATGGGTGTCTCTCTCTCAAGAGGGTTCAGACAACCTCATTAATTATACTCAAAAAGATTGAAGTCTTTGAGCTGGATGTCCATTGAAGTTATATACAACTAGAGGCCCGGTGCACGAAATTCATGCACAGGTAGGGTCCCTAGATCTGGCCGGCAATCAGGGCCGATCTGGGTCTTCCGGCTGCCAGCCGGGGCCTTCCTTCATTCCATGTTACCCCCTGGTGGTCAGCACATGTCATAGCAAGCAACTGAACTCCTGGTCTCCTGGTCGAACTCCCGAGGGGACACTCTACAAATTAGCCTTTTATATAGTTATGCTCTATAAAGAGTAATATGTTCTATCAATGCTTTATTTGTTTATAATTTATCATAGATAATTTACAAAATGACTAAAATTGATTATGGTTACTCTCCCCATTAGAGCTGGGTAGAAGCAAAATAATTAGGAATTGTAACATTTAGGAATATCTTCCATGTTCCTAACAGACACTATTCTGCCTTCATGTTGACTATGGGAATTACGACTATATACTTTCAATTTTTGACCAATCAGAAAATTAAAGTTAGACAGAAATAATAAAAAAATAGTCCCAACTAAGAAAAAAAAACCTTCTAAAGATAGCAAAAACTAGATTATAATGAAAACAACTAGCAAGAAATTCTAATTCAAAAAGCCTCTTTTTTATTTCATATACATATATCCATTTATTAAAGGCAGAAATTTTTAAAATCACAGAAGTAGAGCTGGAAGGAGTTTATGTCTTCTAACCTTTACCTCCGGGGAGCAAAGTATCATGTTCCCTTATTCCATTTTACAGATGAGGCAAATGTAGCAACCCTGTTTCATTTCTTGACTTCCTCAGTTTTGGCTTCTTTCTCAGAAGGACTTGGCTAGCAGAGGTCACTGGCAGCAGAATACCTAGCCTTATAGCTACAAATCCAAGAGGAAACTGCTTCTCTTTCCTAATCATTCTATTTCTACCCATCACCTGAGAATTGTGTCTGCTTGCCTTGACTTGGAGGTTTATATACAGTTGACCCTTGAACA
Organism: Myotis lucifugus; assembly: GCF_000147115.1. NCBI lineage: Eukaryota > Metazoa > Chordata > Mammalia > Chiroptera > Vespertilionidae > Myotis > Myotis lucifugus. Next base: position 2,049,190 of record NW_005871054.1, on the reverse strand, counting down.
ACATGGAAATTAGCGTCACCCATCTCTATGCAATAGAAAATTTCATGTTTAACTTTTGACTCCTGAAAAACTTAACTACTCATAGCCTACTGAGTGGTTTGTTTTCTTATTTTGGGGTGGTTTTTTTTGCCATTATTTCTCTATCTTTTTCTATTACATTATTAGAGTAGCATTGGTTGATAATATTATATACATTTCAGGTGTACAACTTCATAATACAACTTCTGTATACGCCACTGTGTGCTCACCGGCCCCCCTAGCCCCAACAAGTCTAGTCTCCTTCAATCACCATATATTTGACCACCTTTTCCCTCTTCATTTTCCTTCCCCTCTGGTTACCATAATTTTGTTGTCTGTATCTATGAGATTGTTTGGTTGTTGCTTTCTGTTCTGTATCCCATGTCTGAGTGAAATCATACAGTTCTTGTCCTTTTCTAACTTATTTCACTTAGCATGATAGTCTCATGATCCATCTATGTTGTTGCAAATGACAATATTTCACCTTTTGATTTTGTCTTAGACTGTTATTTGAATATTTGATAAGCTATTACATTTTTTACAGTTTACACTTTTATTATCTGTATATATTTTTCTCTGAAATGAGTTTACAATCCTTGAGTTATTTTTAACTCAAAACTTTCTTGAGAATACTAGGCATTTGGTAAATAGCTGCTTATATCAACCACCTGACTTGACACCAAAGCAGAGGACAGAATCTTCCACAAAGAATATGAAAATAAGAGGGGCATGGTTCATAGTTTTAGGCCTATGATTGTGTGCATGGTCTATTAAAAAATATTAAGACTAATCTCCAATAGCCTGGTCTTTAAAATGAGTATTTAGAGGTCTGTTTGATTGCATTTATAAAAATTTATTAATAAAAATTTGTGTTACACACACACACACACAAGAAAAAAAAAAAAAGAAAGAAAATAAGAGGGGAGTCAAACCTGAGTCTGAAATTAGAAGACGATGGAGAAAATAGCCAGCAGGCCCATGAAAATCATGGTCCTAAATCTGAGCAAAGTAGTTCAAACATATAAAGAGTACCAATGAAGACTCATCCTGCTCAGCCAGTTTGGCCCAGTGGTTGATCATGGACCCATGAACCAAGAGGTCACCAGTTTGATTCCTGGTCAGGGGACATGCCCAGATTGGAGGCTCGATCCCCCTGTAGAGAGTGTGTCAGCCGGATCAATTTCTCTATCCCTCTCCCTTCCTCTCTTTCTAAAATCAATACAGGCATATTTTTTAAAAAAGAAATTTCATCCTTCTTTTTATGCTATGTAATACAGAAAAGATTCCTAGGAATAGACTGTTTTGTGAAAGAAAAGTCTTCCTTTACTCCCCAAACTGAAGTGTGTCTATGGGCAAAATAGATCCAGGATCAAAATACATCAGAGTGCTAGAAATGGATGGATTTATTCTGGGGAGAGTTTTCGTTTTTAACAATTAGATATGAGTTATAAACAAAAAATATAGGTGGAAAGCTTTTAGATAACATTTTAAAGAGTGTGAAATGACTTATACAATACCATTAATCTAAGACTACAGTTATGCAATTTTAATAATTTCTATTTTTTTAAAAAAAGCTTAAAACAGTAAAGGAGAATTCAAAAAAGAAAATGGTGTCACATAATCTTAACACCCTGGCATGAAGTTATTTGTTTATTCTCTTTGAGTCTTTATTCTCCTATAGATATACTTTAAAATTAAAAATGTTTTTTAAAAATCATAGAATACATAAAAGATAAAAGCCAACCTTTAATTATTTACCTCTAAGAATATCTAGGAGGAGAGCTAAAATGTTTCTGAGTAGAGGGCAGTGAAAATAAGCTGCTATTATTTATATTTTAAAAAATTATTTTAAGGTGTCAAAAAGGGAAATTACTAGTAAATAGGATGGATATGTGTTTCTTACAATCCTATCACACTCTTATAACCAGTTCATTCTTAAAAGTTGCATGTGACATAATATATTTGCAAATCTTAAACCATGTGCTTTTATTTTAAAAGCCCTATTTAAAAATCAGGATATTCTTTACCTCCACTTCATTCTTCTCTTTCTCAGCACAATGATAATACTGTTCTAACCACTAAATATTATGCAATATCTTTTTTTTTATTGCTTAAAGCATTACGAAGGGTATTACATATGTGTTTATTCTTGGGGTGAGTTAAATGACAATACCCCAGCTTCCCCTACCATGAGCTAGGGCATGTATAAATCTTGAAAAAACATTAATAAACAAAACACAAATAAATAAAGTTGCATATGAACTCCAAGGATGCATCGATCAGATTATTTTTGGCTAACATTTAACAAATTGCAGATCATCTCTATCAGACAATGTAATTTCAATTTTGGCATGTGTTAATTTGCATTTTTTATAGTTACAATAACATTACCCTGTAGTCATAATTTTTAAAAATGGGTCAATTTTTCTAAAGTGGTTCAATGAAAAACCAACCCATGATAAAATAGTAATATAAATACAATATAAATAAATAAATAAGCACAAATTGTAAATAGGACTCCAATGTAAATTATAAATCTGTGTGAGTTGTGACAAGTCTATATGTGACTTTACACAGGCAGCCACAAGGAAATAAAGGTGTAAATTGAAAGTCCAGCAATAAATATCCGAGAATTGAATTTTATTAAGTGGGCTATGTATTAATGTGAGTCCCTAGTGCATTGTCTTTAATAGCACTTTTCTCAGTTAGTTTTTGTGTTATTGTTAAACAAAACACAGTCAATAGAGATTTTCCAAAGCAAACATCAAATAATAGTTTCTAATTGATGAGGAATATGAGCTCCATAAGGGCAGGGATTTTGTCTCTTTTGATGTGCTGCAGTCCAATATTTAGCACAGTGCTTTGAGATTAGTAGATTCACTCAGTAGCATTAATTAGATAATTGTTAATAAATTAATGGGGTTTTCACTAAAAATATCACCAAAAGAGTCAAAATGATAATACTATCATTTTAAGTTGTACACCTTGTAGCAAAACCAGGTACAGGTAACATTGTTGCCTCAAAGCTTGCAAAATCAGCTGAAAATTAATAAGATTTTAATAAGAGAAAGCAGAATGAACTATTGCCAAAATTGTTTGATCAAATAACATTCCTGGGTGTTGCAGATAACCATAGCATACAGGGTTAAAGAACAATTGGTATCATGCCTGCAATGCAGCAGTTTCGCTTCCCAGCATGACATGTATGAAGAAGTACTCAGCAGGTTACTCTATTTATCACTGACAATTGCAGGATTTTGGTAATTATTGTTTTGTAAATTGTGATGTAATCTGGAGAGGAGGCCTGCACAAGGTAGCTTGGTGAGTAGCTAGGAAGTGTGTTTTTACAAGAACAAAAGAAGTGGAACAGTCAGCAAACAGGCCTCCTGTTTCTGATTCAGTTGTTCAAGGAAAGAGTGAATTTTGAAAATATAATCAAGTTATGACCTCTAAATATACATCTTTTTAGCATGTGTTGTGTAAAGAAAGATGCACAAGCACAACACTCTCCTTTTCTGCAATGAAGTATACTGATTAGCGGGGAAAGGTGCTTGCATAAGTTGATGAAATGAGAAATGGGACATTAATAATGTTAAGTAATTCCTTCTCAACAAGTATAGCTTAGCACTATATTCAATATCTAAAATGGTCTAAACATAATTTCTGGGATAGAATATCATGGTTTTTAATGTTGAAGATATAAGGATTTCCTCAGAAGACTGAACCATGGCACAAAATCTTAACTCTTGCTCAACAGTTGACTTTCTGTCCTTGGAGAAAGATATCAGTGATTCATTATTGAGGATATTTAAACATAGCATCCGAAAGTTACAATAAAATATGAAGAAATATCTAGTAGATTTCATGAAGTCCTCTTCACATAGTTGGCTATGTTCTACTCTCTCTAAGCCCAGTTACTAATTCAGTGACTTGTAAAAAGAGAGATCTGTGCCCGGCCAGCGTGGCTCAGTGGTTGAGTGTCGACCTATGAACCAGGAGGTCATGGTTCGATTTTGGTCAGGGCATATGCCTGGGTTGTGGGCTCAATCGCCAGTGTGGTGTGTGCAGGAGGCAGCCAATCAATGATTCTCTCTCATCATTGATGTTTCTATCTCTCTTTCCCTCTCCCTTTCACCCTAAAATCAGTGAAAATATTTATTTATTTTTTAAAAGAGAGTGATCTGGGACAATATTGCAGCTCTCTTCTGATTTCTATGTGATTGCCTTTGCCCTGGAATTTTTCTTCACCTCACCCTGCCCAGCAGATTGCCCAAACTGTGCATGAGTCAATCCTAGCCTCTGAAATCTGGGTTTATTTTATAACTCTACTCATGTGGGACAGGCTTCTGTAACAGGGCTACTTTCCCTCGGCCTATGCCCCGTGCCCTGGTAAGTGGGATTCTGCGTGATTTCAGCTGGCTGCTGTTTTTTGCACTGTTGAGCTAAAAATGCTTTTGATTTAACATCACATTGGGGTGGTAGGTATATTCAATGTCCTCCAAGTTTGTGAATTCCTACTGGTTTTGTTTGTTTGTTTGTTTGTTTGTTTGTTTTTTGCCTTTCCTGTCCAGCCTTATTTTGGAATATGTTAATTATATTATCTTGCTCATACTAAATATAGTCATCCAGGAATTATTCAGAGGAAAACACTGGCTAACAGCTATATCTGATTACCTGGAATGTCTTCCAATTATTGAAAACACAGGAGAAAAAAAAAAGCAGATGCCAATAATCCTTGGTCAAGATTCCCTATTGATTTTATAGATGAATTTATTGAATTTAGCAAAGACTTTCTCAGAAAGGAATCCTAATTCTAACTCAAACCTTTGTTGCAAAAATCCAAATAATGGTCTACTTACTTGCAATGTGCAAATCATCTCTGATAACTGCATTTACCTTGGCATAGAGCATTTGTGGGCTGCGACTTTACCATTATGAAATTATCTTGAGTAGTTTGAATGGTGAGACTGAGAGGATGGTTCAGAATAACAGGAATACTCTGGAGTCAGAACTGATATTTAGCTGGTCCACAATAGAATAGCTGGACCAATGGTTTATGGCTGTCATCCACTCTAACTGATTACTGCCTGTGCTGTGTTATTGTTAATATTTTGAGTATCCACATTTTAAATGTTATCATTGCCCATGATATATTCTCGAAGATTTCTGAGGATTCTAATTATTCAATGTGGTGCTCCAACAGGAGTAAGGCTTACTGAATCAGCAATAGATGATACCTGTAGACTGGTTTCTGTCTATCCGAATTTCAAGGCAGTCAAGGATGCTTCTCTCTCTCCACCAACCAGATCCAGGATGGCCTTTCCTAGATGCTGTGGAGCTGGACAAAAAAAAAATTTTTAACACATAATTGAGGCCCCAGAATTACTGCCATGTCAGGTTCAGGGTGCAAAGGTTCATTGTGACT
>NW_005871054.1:2036410-2037931 GCF_000147115.1 Myotis lucifugus | reverse complement strand
GTAAAATGCACATTGGTTCACTTTCTGTACTGCAATGGAAATAGAATTAGATACTAGATTCAAGCCTTCTGTCTCCCCATCTCTGTTGATTCTTCAACATCTGTCTTTCTCCTTTCTCTTTCCCTGCTATCTCTATAGATTTGCTCAATTCTCACCCATCATGCTCTTCTGTTGAGTCTCTCAAAGAATCAATCATTCTCTATACCCTAACACCTTTCAAGCTACTTTGTCCATGCATCCTACGCTCGCATCCTTAGTAAGATTAATAACCCTTATTGTTTCCAGGACCCATCCTGCTTATTTTCTTTTTATATATTAGCTGCCCTCTTTTTTGAAACTACAGGGTGTCCCAAAACATGTATACACACTTTAACAGCTGATAGCTCGATTTTGAAAATGAAATATATTTTAATAAACACTGCCTTTATAATTATTCAAAGTGTGTGTATACCTTTTTGGGGGGACACCCTATGTTTGCCTATTGCTTGTAGGGTGCTTTTACTTCTCTGACCATTCCTCCTCGGTCTCTTTCTCACTTTACTCTGCTTATTCCTTAAATGTTGGGGTCCCCCCGCCCCCCCCCCCCAATCCCATTCTTTGTCCTCTTTCTCTACACCAGACGTCTGTGGAGCAACTAAAATTGAAAACAAATTTGTGACTGGACATTTTTTTCCTCCTTGGGGAAGCCTCTATGAGCTTTCATCGTATTCCCAAAAGGGTCCTTGGCTCTTTTAAGGTTAAGCTACCCCTGCCCTCACACTCTTCTTAGGTTATTATATCCTCGCCTTTGCCTATTAACCACCTTTTTTTTTTTTTTTAAATATGTCAGCCACTCCCAAATCCATGTACAGTTCCTACCAGGGGGAAAAAGACCCACAGCGATGGGGAGAAACCAAGATCCAAGGAAATGTTAAAGAAACAGAACAAGAAGAAATTGCACCGTAAACATTTTGTATCTAGCTTGTGTCATTGAGTCCCGTGGAGGACCAGTTGATTGAATGTTAGGCGGGGACTGGCAGGGTCAGAACTTGAATCCCTCTGGAGAAATCGGGTGAAAACAAGGCTGTGTGCACCAACACCCCTAGTTGCTTAGTGGCGGAGGAGAGGGCGCACCCAGCTCCTGGGGTGGGGATAGGAGACGAAGAGAGAAAACCACAGCAGCCGGTGGCACTGCCCACGGCTGCAGCGAAGGCAGCCCCGCGCTCTCCCACCACCGACTCAGCCAGGAACCCCTCCCGGCACCCGGCTCGCGGTTGACAGGCATTCACCTTCAGCAACCACGTTCCAGTTCACCGTAAACACTCCTTACTCCTCCTGCCTATTGCTTCCCGCTCCAAGCCAATCAGAGGAATGGGCGGGATCGTCCTTAGTAAGTTCCAATTTTTTTTTCTTTTCTTTTTTTTTTTCAAATAAGAAGGGTAGATTGGTGTGCGGCGTTCCGGCGGGGGGAAAACACCTCCAGAGCTTGGGAGTGGAGCCCCTGTGATGGGCACCCGGATCGGACATCTGGGAGGTCCCCCA
>NW_005871054.1:2017790-2033860 GCF_000147115.1 Myotis lucifugus | reverse complement strand
ATACACATAGGCATATGTACAGAGCCATAAATTCTATATTCTTGTGGCCTGGTGATAATGTTCTTTTTTCATGATTTTTCATTTTTCTTTGCTTCGGATAAACAATTTTTCATGTTTTGAATGATGAAATGCCAGTCTACATTAACTTTAGAAATTCTTTTGCTATATGCTTAGTCAGGCAACTGTTTTATTTTAATTGCCTAATGGGATACAGTTCTTGGCCAGACTTAAGGAAGCAATTAGTAATGCTGGTCTATGATTTGCTTCTTTCCACTTGAGCAAAGTAAATTTAGGGCTTTCTTTTCACTGCCCTGAATAATCAGTAAGAAGGATTCTTATGTAGTGAGAGGAAAAAAGTTAATGTTAAGCAAATGGTCCTTTGGGTTTTGATTTATTGCAGTAATTAAGCAGTATTACTGCAAAAATAAGTCCATTTTACTGTCCACAAGAACTATAATCTCATGTCTGTATTAATCTCTCTATTTGACATTCTTTTTATTAGTTGGAAAAATGGCTTGCTCTATTCTAGAACTCGTACAGCATATTTGAATTTTTATTTGGAAACTAGTTTCTGAGTGATTTTTCTTGAACTTGTTAGGAATGTTATTTTATATGCAACTCAAGAAATGCATGTACTGATTACCCACTTTATACTAGGGAGTGTGGCTTTAGAGTTGAATATGACAGTCCCTACAAGGAGCTCTTGGTTCAGGGTAAAGATGGTCATGTAAATAAATTCACTGTGATCAGTGCAATAATATAAATATGTATGCTGTCAGGATTTTAATCTGTGTCCATCACTTAACGGCTGGGCATCCTTGGGGACAGCTTATTTAATTGTCTGTGGTTTAGTTTAAATATCCACAAAGGTAATAATGGTACCACTTCATAGGAAGGGTTATTGTGAAGATTAAACGAGTTAATACATGAAAATGCTTCTAACAGAGTCAGGCACATAGTAAATGCCCAACAAATGCCATTATTACTTACAAAGTTGGCAGAGAAGGAAATATTTAACTCTTAAGGATAGAGAGGGGGTAGGGTCTTGGGATGCCTTCATGGAATCTAAGATGGGTTTTGAAAGATTCATAGTAGTTGGCCAGGAAGCCAAGGGGGGAAGAAATGAAAGATATTCTAGACTGAAGCAGCAGTTTATGCAAAAGCATGGGGTATTAAATAGCTTGGGTGTGCTGGAAATGCAAGCAGTGGATTTTGATAATGAAGCTTAAAGTGCAGGACGGGGGTAGTGCAATGGGATATGATGATTGAGAGGCAGGAAGGATTCAAATCCTCAAAAAACCTACCGTCTCTTCCACTCAAAGCCTTTCACTACGTAGGGACATAGTGAACAGTTTTGAGTGGAAGAGACAGTAGGTTGACATTTTGGAAAATCACTTGATGAGAGCATGGAGTAAGGATCATAGAAAATGGAGGCAGTAATGTTAGGGGTAGCTGTTGCAATAGATAAGATGAGGGAAAAGGGTTAGACTAAGGCAGTGGCAGAGGGAATGGAGAGAATAGACTAGATGAACACTTAGGACACGTAAGTGGTCATATCAGTCAGAGGTCTGGAAAGAATTGGGATGAGGGAGAGGGAAAGGTCTAAGTTGACACCCAAGTTTCTGGTTTGGAAGACTGGGTGTACTACTAACCAAGCTAAGGAATACATGAAGAAGATCCTCATTACAAGTATTTCTTATTGATAGGATCTTTATTATAGGATCTGGCCTTAACACTAAAAACATTTGGATGTTCTAGAATATTCAGGCATTAGTTCTAAATATTTTGCTTCTCCCCACCTCATTTAACAATATAGTTTAAAACTGACAAGGTGACAGGCTCAAAGAAAAACATTTGTTTGATGTACTGGAATTTTATAAGTGGATCCCTAAATAGAGCTTTAAAATCTTTTCAATATATAAAAATTTGTTGTAATGACTTTTAGTTAGTATTCCTTTTGCCTTACTTTCATAGGGTTCTGTGATAGATACAAATTAGGACCAATTTCTACACTTTTAGCCTATAATTTTTTCTTCCTTTATTTTTACCATTCCTCATTTTGATCTTTGCAATAAATCTTAAATTATTGGATGTGTGTGTTATGAGTTAGAAACTATTTAAAGGAAATAAGAAAAAAATAGACTTGGGTGCATAGTAAGACAATTTTTTATTAGCTACTTTTACATTTAGGTATTATTTTGGGGGTATGGAAGAATAAAAGGTAAAGAAAGAAATTTAGAGATGCCAATTGAATAAAAGGAGATCAGTAATGGCATTGAAGATAAATTGCAAGTATTGAGAGGATAGGAAAATACATCTGGTATAAATTAGAGAAGAAGGAATCTATAATAATAAAAGCGTAATATGCTAATTAGACTGGACAGCCGAACGACCTTCCGCACGTCCTTCCGGACAACTTTACGGATGAAGCCGGGGCTGTGAGGGCTGAGGCAAGTCACTGCGGCTGTGAGGGTCGCGAGCCCCTTGCACGAATTTCCCTCATCAGGCCTCTAGTCTACACTAATAAAAGATAAAGATGCTAATTGACTGTACCTTTGCTACGCTCCAAACCACGCTCACCAGCCAATCAGAGCGACTATATGCAAATTAACCCAACCAAGATGGGGGCCGGCAGCCACGGAGCTGGAGCAAGCAGGAGGCTTGGTTGCCCCAGCGATGGAGGAAGTCAAGCTTCCCGCCAGCTCTGCTCAAGGCAACAAAGTTTCAATTATAGAAGATAAATAAATCCTAGATACCTGCTTCCAGCCAGCCTCCACTGGGAGCTTGGGTGGCTGGGGGTTGTGGCCAGCATGCAAACATCCATCAGCCCCTCACATAGGCTGGCCACACCCTCATGGGGTGAGGGTTCCCCGCTGGGGGGCTTGGCCAACTTGCAAACAGCCATCAGCCCCTCACCCAGACTGGCTAGGCACCCCAGCAGGACCCCCCTCCCTGAAGGGGGTGTGGCCAGTCTGAAAACGGCCCTCAGCCCCTCACCAGTCTGGCCAGGCACTCCAGCGGGGACCCCCACCCTGAAGGGGGTGTGGCCAGTCTGAAAACGGCTCTCAGCCCCTCACCCAGGCTTGCCAGGCACCCCACGGGGGACCCCCACCCTGATCCGGGACACCATTCAGGGCAAACCAGCCGGCCCCCCACCCATGCACCAGGCCTCTATCTTATATAATAAAAGGGTAATATGCAAATTGACCCTAACAGCAGAACAACTGGGAATGACTGGTCACTATGACACACACTGACCACCAGGGGGCAGACGCTCAATGCAGGAGCTGTCCCCCTGGTGGTCAGTGCACTCCCACAGGGGGAGCTCTGCTCAGCCACAAGCCAGGCTGATGGCTGCCAGCACAGTGGTGGTGGTGGGAGCCTCTCCCGCCTCCTCAGCAGCACTAAGGATGTCCGACTGCAGCTTAGGCCTGCTCCCCGCTGGCAAGTGGACATTCCCCTGAGGGCTCCCAGGCTGCCAGAGGGATGTCTGACTGCCAGCCTAGGCCCAATCCCCCGGGGAGTGGGCCTAAGCCAGCAGGTGGTCATCCCCCGAGGGTCCTAGACTGCGAGAGGGCACAGGCCGGGCTGAGGGACCCCCCTGAGTGCACAGATTTTTGTGCACCGGGCCTCTAGTAAACTATAAAAAGAAAGATGAATTATCATTTTATTAGGGTTGTGCCTTTGGAGGTAACCTGTGTATGTAGGTACCATTGTCTTTTATTTATTTACTAGACTAGATGCCGGGTACATGAAATTCATGCACGGGGGTGGGGGGGGGGGTGGACGGGGAGGGTCCCTCTCACAATCCGGGACTCCTTGGGGGATGTCCAATTGCTGGTTTACGGGCCTAAACCGGCAGTTGGACATCCTTCTCGCAATCCGGGATGTTGCATATATGAGTGACCATACTTTTCATACAGGTGAAAGGCATCTTGCTGTTGTATGGGCAGCTACATTTTTTTGCCCTGATTATAAAAAGTGGTACATAACATGATCCTTCTGAGGCAGTAGTACCATTTTCCCCATCTTATGGGTGAAAAAATTGAAGCAGAGAGAAGTGAAGTAATTGGCTTTGTCACAGTTATAAGTGTCAGAATCAGGGCTGACCACAAAATGTGCAAGGCAGAGTCCATGCATGTCATTGCTGCATCATCCTGCTTTTTCAGTGTTAGAGTAGCCTTGCCAGGTTTTAACTTTTAAATCTAAGAGACTGTTCCCAATATATAGGGTAGGGTCCCTAGGCCTGGTTGGTGATCAGGGCCATCTGTGGGGTGACTGGCGGGTGGGGTGATCGGGGGGAAGGGAGGGGGGCCCACTGGCATCTGCTTTGGCTGGCGGCCTGGCGCTGCCCGCTGGCCGGCCCCACCCCCCCAGTGGTCAGTGTGCGTCATAGTGACCGGTTGTTCTGCCTTTCGGTCGATTTGCATATTAGGGTTTTATTATATAGGATTTTAAAAAATATATTTTTATTGATTTCAGAGAGGAAAGGAGAGGGAGAGGGAGATAGAAACGTCAGTGATGAGGGAGAATCATTGATTGGCTGCCTCCTGCATGCCCCACACTGGGGATTGAGCTTGAAACCTGGGCATATGCCCTGACCAGGAATGGAACCATGACCTTCTGGTTCCTGGGTAGATGCCCAAACACTGAGCTACACTGGCTGGGCAAGAAGTAGCATTTTAATGTTATGTTTTAAATCTTACCAAGTGCCCATTCAGGACTTTAGGATAAAGTATATTTAAAATACACTGACTTCTACATGAATTTGAAACTCAAAAAAATGAAGATGAAACTCAAAGGATTTAGAAAAGGCATAGTAATGGGAATCAGGGTATATTTTCCTAGGGAGAATGTGTTATTTCTATGATTATGGAGAAGAGAAACTTTTCCCCGTGTTCTCTTGTGCCATAGGGTTTGAGTCTAGACATGGCAGGTAACAGGATGAAGGTAAGGTTTAAGGAGGCCACCTTTTGATCTAGGACTAGGTCATGAGTAAACTCACAGCACTTTGTCCTTGATCAAAAGATGGATTCTATAGATTAGAGGGTTTGGGATTTCTGCTTTCTTTTTGTTGCCATTTATCATATTTTGCCTTTGCCCTGATTGATGCAGCATGATTTCCCTTAGCTCAATAGTCCACTTCCTGATTCTTTCATGGTGTAGTGTTCTAGAATTTAAGTCAGGAACAAAAACCAGAATGACCCTGTATTGCGAGATCCTGTTCCTCATCACTCCTTGATTGCCAGGTAGAGCTCTGGCAAATTTGGAGATAAAAGTTTATATCTCCTACTCTTATGGCTGTCCCCAAGTCATTTAATTATTATTCTCTCTTAACTGATGTAGCTGTTGGCAAGTGGTGAGACTGGCCACTGGAGATGAGTTTGAGAGAAAGAGACTGTGCTCTCTTTTATCGTAGTTTATTTCTTATTCTATTCTTTTATCACTGGCAGGCTTTTAGACTTCTGAGAGAAGTCTTCACATATGAGCACTCAATGGCTGTTCAGGTACTGAAGGAAACTAGTTGAAAATTGGCATGTTGTAGTTATGGTAATTAAGGTTGTAGAATCCAATTCCAGTAGAACCTCCCTAATTTTTGGTAAAGAACCATTATGTATGAGCATGTATTTTAGTTTTCTGTGTATATGTCTATATCACCTAAACATATAATGTATTTTATGTTCTTATATTTTTTCTATCTAATTCTTAGTTATGGCATTCAAAAAGTATAAGTTTTTCTTAAAAAGGCATAAATATATTTGTTTCTGATTTTTCTGTCACATAAGAATTTCTTGTTTTTAAATAGTTTTAATTATAATTTATTTTAAAAATAGGTAATATAATCTCATGGTTCAAAATTCTAGAGGTATAAAAAGGTGTATATATATCCTTCAAAGTAACACCTTGTATTTTTTCATTATTCCACACCTCTCTGCAAACCTTGTGACCTCAGGATTTGAAAAGTAAAAAAAGTAGCTCTTTCCAGTGCTTAAGTTTGTAATGCTGGCCTGTTGAGTAAATATAAACTCCTTAATCAGATGTCCCAAGCTCTCTGTAACTGAACCCAATTTAACATTCCAATTGGACATCAGGATGCTACATGCACTCTAAGTATTAACTTCAGTTTATGAAGTCCAAATTACATTAGTAAGTAATTCAGATCCACTTCTGAATCTGGGTGGATTCAGCAAGCATTTCTCTGTTGACTGTCTAGTACTGAGACAGAGGTACATCAGCCTTGATGTGAAAAACCTACTTTTGAAATACATTTTAAGAAAAGGAGGGAGAGAGGGAGGGAAGGAGAGAGAGAGAAACATTGATGTGAGGGAAATACTTTGATCAGTTGCCTCTGTACTCATTCACACTAGGGATCAAACTAGAAACCTACGCATGTGACCTGATTGGGAATCGCACCTGTGACCTTACGGTACAGGGGACAATGCTCCAACCAATTCTGCCACACAGGCCAGGGCAAAGTTTTGACAAATGTATATACCTGTGTTACTGGAAATAAATGTTTTTGAATGTATAGTTGACAGAATTTAAAAATGGATTAGATATGATATAAAGTGAGAGAGAAATCAGTAATGATTATAGTTTTTTGGCCTGAGCAACCAGGTGAATATAATAATAACAGGGATGGGGAACACTTGGGAAGGACAAGGTTTGGCATGAAAGAGAAATCAAAAATTGGCTTTGCTTTTCTTAAAATTTGGGACATCCGGATGGACATCTTAATTGAGCAGTTAATTATAAGAGTCTCGAGCTCAGGGGAGAGAAGAGGCTGTAGTCACTTAGTACAGTCATGTGTCACTTAACTATGGGGACACCTTCTGAGAAATGCATCATCAGGCAAAGTTGTGTGAACATTATAGAGTGCACTTAAACAAACCTAGTTGTTATAGCCTCCAATATACACCAAGGTTACATGGTATTGCTCTTAGGCTGCAAACCTGTACAGCATGTTTCTATATTGAATACTAGGCAATTGTAACACAGTGGTAAGTATTTGTGCACCTAAATGTATCTAAACATAGAAAAGACACAGTAGAGATACAGTATAAAAGATAAATGCTTCATCTGTATAGGGTACATATTATGAATGGAACATACAGGACTAGAAATTGCTCTGGATTACTCAATGAGTGAGTGGTGAGAGTGTGAAGTCATAGGGCATTACTGTACACTACTGTAGATTTTATAAACAGTACTCCACAAGCGTCCCCTCCCCCCTTCCGATAAGGTCAGAAATAGAACATTGAAGTTGTCAGTGCTGCTCCCTGACTAGGGTAGTAGGGATGTGGACCGGATTGATTGGAAATATCAAGGATAAACAGTCTGGGTAAGGTGTAGATCACCATAGTAGTGACTATCAGGAGAGAGTGAAAGGTGACCTGAGTAGGAATGAGAAATTGAGATGAAAAGATAAAGAATCATAGTGGATTGTCATGGCAATTTAGTTTGGGCTATTACATGTTGAAAGAGTGGTCTGATTAAGGAACTTGTGGTATTCATTAAAAAAAAAAAGAGGGTGTTTAGTATTGAGAGTGTGTAGAATTGAGAACTCAATATTTTGTCTTTGGAATTTGATTTTGGATCCATGGACCCTGTCTGGCACAAAGGATTTTGTTTGGCATTGAATTGATGGAAAAAAAATACAATTTATCTATGCATTAAAACCTGAAAATATTCCCAAAGTATAGGGATAGGCTGACTCCACACTACCAAAGCAAACTTGTATTAAAGTGGCAGTGGCACTTCATACTTGTTAAGGTAACTCCTATGGACCTGTGTTCTTGTATAGGACCCTAGGTCCTCAACAAAGAATTTACAACAATGTACCATCAAGTAGAGTTAATTTGCCAACATTTGTGTGTGTGTGTGTGTGTGCATGCATGTGTGCACATGTACACTATGATGAACGTAATTTTTAGGATATATTTTTTATGACAGTTTTTCTTTAAAATTTTTTTTCCCTGTCATGATTTTTAAAATGAATCCATGAAGTAAATTGTATCTTTTGGTAGTGTGTAATTCCCTCACTTTATTTTGGTATCAGGTCTTGGTTTATGTATTTTTTAAAATGTATTTTTATTGATTTCAGAGAGGAAAGGAGAGGGAGAGGGAGAAACATCAATGATGAGAGAGAATCATTGACTGGCTGCCTCCTGCACACCCCACACTGGTCATCGAGCCTGCAGCCATGCAGGCATATGCCCTAACTGTGAATCAAACTGTGACCTCCTGGTTCACAGGTCAACACTCAACCTCTGAGCCATGCTGGTTGGGCTTGGTTTATGTATTTTAAAAGTTGATTTTTAAAATGAAATTTTAAGGGGTTATGTGAAGAAGTTCTACTCTTAAGGTTTAGTTTAGTTTCACATTAGTTTTGCAGTTGATTGACTTTAATGCTCAGAGAAGTTAAAATTTGCTATTGATGCATCAAATGTGTTTGTTCTAATTTTGTGGAAAATTTCAATAAAAGAGTCACTGAAGTAGTTCACTGCATGATATAAAAATAGTCCACTGTGCTGAAGAAAAAATTGTACAAGCATTTTGAACTGAATGCTCAATAGGGATGTTCATATCCTGCATCAGGGCTTTTGCATAT
The DNA here is from genome assembly GCF_000147115.1 of Myotis lucifugus. Taxonomy (NCBI): domain Eukaryota; kingdom Metazoa; phylum Chordata; class Mammalia; order Chiroptera; family Vespertilionidae; genus Myotis; species Myotis lucifugus. The sequence continues at coordinate 2,025,249 of NW_005871054.1, read as the reverse complement.
ATATATTTTTTGCATGTGCCCTTGTCCGGAATTGAACCCAGGACCCTTCAGTCCGAAGGCCAACACTCTATCGACTGAGCCAAACTGGCTAGGGTTGCATATTTTTTTAAAAGGAGTGGGACTGAGTTTGTGAAATGGAGGCAGTAAAATTATTATAGGCTGTCAATGTCAATATATGTTTGTCTTATTTTTCACTGTAATAGTGATATTTTTAGACAGCTTTGCTAATAAACTTTCTATGGTAAGATTTTCTTTGGTAAATCTGATCTGTTAACATTTTTTCCAGGTGTTATTAATCCCAGTGTTTTTATTTTTAAAATACTTTTCTTTCCCATTGATTTTAATTTTTTAAAAAAATCTTTATTGTTCAGATTATTAGAGTTGTTCCTCTGTTTTTCCCCCATAGCTTCCCTCTACTTGGTTCCCACCCCACCCTCTGCCCTTACCCCCCCGCCCCCCCCCGTCCTCAACCATAGGTGTACGATTTTTGTCCAGTCTCTTCCTGCACCCCTACACCCCTCCCCCCCCAGAATAGTCAGTCCACTCCCTTTCTATGTCCCTGATTATATTATATTCACCAGTTTATTCTGTTCATTCAATTATTTATTCACTTATTTTTAGATTCACTTGTTGATAGATGTGTATTTGTTGTTCATAATTTGTATCTTTAGCTTTTTCTTCTTCTTCCTCTTCTTAAAGGATACCTTTCAGCATTTCATATAATACTGGTTTGGTGGTGATGAACTCCTTTAGCTTTTCCTTATCTGTGAAGCTCTTTATCTGACCTTCAATTCTGAATGATAGCTTTGCTGGGTAAAGTAATCTTGGTTGTAGGTTCTTGGCATTCATCACTTTGAATATTTCTTGCCACTCCCTTCTGGCCTGCAAAGTTTCTGTTGAGAAATCAGCTGACAGTCGTATGGGTATTCCCTTGTAGGTAACTGACTGTCTTTCTCTTGCTGCTTTTAAGAGTCTCTCTTTGTCTTTTGCTCTTGGCATTTTAATTATGATGTGTCTTGGTGTGGTCCTCTTTGGATTCCTTTTGTTTGGGGTTCTCTGTGCTTCCTGGACTTGTAAGTCTATTTCTTTCACCGGGTAGGGGAAGTTTTCTGTCATTATTTCTTCAAATAGGTTTTCAATATCTTGCTCTCTCTCTTCTTCTGGCACCCCTATAATTCGGATGTTGGTACGCTTGAAGCTGTCCCAGAGGCTCCTTACACTATCTTCGTATTTTCGGATTCTTTTTTCATTTTGCTTTTCCGGTTGGGTGTTTTTTGCTTCTTCGTATTTCAAATCTTTGACTTGATTCTTGCGATCCTCTAGTCTGCTGTTGGAACTCTGCATAATATCCTTTATTTCAGTCAGTATATGCTTAATTTCTAGTTGGTCCTTTTTCATAACCTCGAGGGTCACACTAGATTTCTTGAGGGTCTCACTAAATTTATCGGCGGTCTCACTAGATTTCTTGAGGGTCTCACTAAATTTATTGGGGGTTTCCAGAAAATTCTTGAAAAACCTTGTAAGTGTGGTTTTGAACTCTATATCCAGTAGTTTGCTTTCCTCCATTTCTGTCATTTGTGACCTGTTTCTTTGTCTCCACATTTTTTATGCTTCCCTGTGTTGATAGAGTGGCTTTCTGTGGTAGGTGTCCTGTAGGGCCCAGTGGCTCAGCCTCCCCAATTACCTGAGGTGGACACTCTTGGTACACCCCTTTGTGGGCTTTGTGCACAGTCTTGTTTTAGTTAAGCCTTGATTGTTGTAGGTATCACTGGGAGGAATTGACCTCCAGGCCAATTGGCTGTGAGAATCAGCTGTGTCTGTGGTGGGCAAACTTCTGTGCTGGAGACACCCTTAGGGGCAAGACTTGCTTCAGTGGGGCTTTGATGCTCACTGAGTCTGCCCCCTGAGTGTGTCCCTTATGGATCTGAGGAGTTGTAATCTGGATGGTCCCACTCTGACCACTGGGTACACAGGCTCTTGGATCCCTAAGGAGGTGCTAATTTAGCCTCTGCCTGAGGCTACCCAGCAGGAGCTATGGAGAGATCTGCAGATTCCTCTTGTTTGGGGTTTGGAGGTGCCCCAATGAGGCCCAGCTGTGAAGCAATGCAAGCTGCTGTGGGGCCTTGGGCCTTCTTTTGGAAGTTCTGGGTCTCTCTGACCCAGCTGCAGTTTGTTAGGTAATTTTCAGATTGCAAAGGGCCAGGCCATTCATATGCAAAAGCCTCTGTGCACAGCTTGGGTGGGGTGGGGTCTCAGGGAATCAACAGGGCGGAGCAAACAGCTAGGGCTGCTCCGCAGTCCTACCCTAAGAGGCCCCGGGTCTCAGTGTCCCAGTAATCGCTGCAAGCACCTCTGAGAGATAGCCGCCCTCGAGTTCTGCCCGCTGCCAGACAGTCCAGTTTCTCCCCGTATGAGTCTGGGTCCCCAGAGACTCACCCGGGACTGGAGTTCAGAGCAGTCAGGTGCTTGTGTCTCCCTCCCAATTGAAAAAGACAACCGCATCCTCAGTTACCAGCTTTTTCCGCACGCCTCCGTACCTCTGCACTTTACTTTCGCACCTCCTCTGAGTCTCAGTATGCTTTTCTCTTTCCTTCTAATTGTAGAATTTCCACTCAGCCAGCCTTCCTGTGGTTCTGGGTGATGTCCGTTTTGTCTTTTAGTTGTATTTTTGAATTGGTTGTGCGAGGCAGCAATTTCCGGTGTTTACCTATGCCGCCATCTTGGTTTCTCCTAAAATACTTTTAAAATAACAAAACACTTAAATATGACTTTAATACCTCAAAAACAACAAAAAAGATTGACTTTAATGCAAGGAAGTTATCACTTTAAAAGTTGATACTTTGCCTATGTCCAAAAGAGTTTGTCAGCTTTAGAATTAAAATAACACTATGTTGACTAATTTAGGGATATAAATAGAACAGAGATAGTCTTAGAGGAGTAAAAAGTACATTACCAGGCACTTCGTAGGAGTTACCATTGGACACTGGACTTGGTTCTGAGTTTACTGGCAGCTAAGGCAAAAAAGGAAAGCACATTGGCTCACATAATATTCTTTTTGGCTAATTAGTTTGCAGGGACTTTTCTTAGAACTTAATTCAGAGGATTTTTATTATGAAAAAAATATGAATGGCATTTGAGATAGAGTCTTCACCTACAAAAGACTCAGATTGTTAAATCGGATAATGCTTATGTCACTATAATATATAATCTTTATAAAGACCCTTTATGAGAGAATATGGCTCAGGGACCTAATTTTCTGACTATCTAATTTAAATCAACTTATTTAGAAGAATGAATACTTAACATAAATCATCAAATTCTGTGTTGTTCAGTACAGAAGCAACTTACCACATCCAGCAATTTACATCTAAATTTAAATTAATTTTATTTAAATTAAATTAAAAATTCAGTTCCTCAGGCACATTAGCACATATCAAGTGCTCACTAGCCACATGTAGCTAGGGACTACCCTATTGGACAGTGCAAATGTGGAACAGTTCCATCATTGCAGAATATTTTATTGGATAATGTTTTTTAGCTATTCCTCTCAAACTGGCTGATTTCAGAATCACTTGGGCCCTTTGCAAATACAGAGAAATTTCCATGCCTATGAGAAATTGCTGATTTTTGTAAGTCTGGAATGGTGCTGGCAAATCTGTCATTTTAGAAGTTTCCTAATTGCTTAAAATCATCAAGCCAAGTTTTAGAAGTATCATATTTATGATTCTTTCTCAAGTATCTGAAGTAAAGTTTTTGCAGATGCTGGATGATAATTCCTGTTGGTACTCCAGACATGTTTATTGAGTCAAAAATTTGAATTGAATTTTCTTCCTTTGGTTGTTTTGTAGTGTGTGTGTGTGTGTGTGTGTGTGTGTGTGTGTGTGTGTGTGTGTGTGTGTTTGTTAAAGTGAGAGCAGTGTATTTAATCTATGTCATATATAAAGCTGTCAAATTAATATAAGTATTTGAACAGCTTCATTCATTTGCTTAAAAAAATTTGGTTTGTTGTCTTCATTGAAGCAAGGACTATTGGGGAGTAGGTCACTTAAGTATTTGCCACTGTTATACTTCCAGGCAACATCTCTGGATCTACTGCTTTTTTTTTCTCTGAAGAATGCCTCCTTACTCCAATTTTCCTATTGCCACTGCCTTTGTGGCATCCTTTGCCAAGGCCCATAGTTCCCAAACTGCACCTTTGGAGTCTATAAGGCACTGCAGAGAACTCATAGGTGTGCCAAGAGATGCTTAAAAATTTTGAGGGAAACACAGCAACATCTGTTAGAAACCACACAAACTTCTAGCTTGAGGTAGTTCATTTTCAAAATTGGATTGCTACATTCCTTTCAATGATACCATATTTTTACAAAGCAGAGTTTTTAGTAGTTGCTATGACAAAATGCAAGTACTATGTGAAAATCTATATGGAATAGACAAAGAGGAAGGCAGTGTCCAATTTGATCTTAAGGTTTGAGAAGTTGTGCAGTGCCCAACACAGGTGCTAAATTATTAGGACGTACATCTTTCTTAAGTTGTTTGGACCTGATTACTTAGTAAACAAAATGGTTAGGTATGTCTTTTGGCCTGTGAAAAACTTACTGACACATTATAGGTCTTGTAAACCCAGAAAGTTTGGAAATCTCTGGTGTAGGCTTTTGTGATAGTCCTGAAAACTTTCCTAGCCTCTTCTGGTCCTTTGTCTATTTTATTGCCATGGTTATCCTTTCAAAATGAACCTTCCAGATTCCCCCTTTGTTTATAGGATACTGTTAATATAGTAATTTTAATCTTTTAAATCTATATTCTCTTTTACTTACCACCATTCCTCTTAAGTTTCCAAAATCTTGTTTCCCTGAAACATTATGTTTCTTCTCTATCTCCTTCCAAAAATAGTTAAATGCAAAGAGAATGTAGTAATAGTCTATCTCAAAGTAACTTAATTGAAACGGAATTGATTCATGTAGTAACTGAGTTCAGAAATGAGTTTAATGGTTCTGCTTTAATTTGAAAAGTACTCTGATTTACAAAATAATCTTCTAAATATTGGTTCCTTTATTTTTTAAACTTATTATTGAAATTACTTTATGATTACAGAAGAGTTGCAAAGATAGTATAGAAGTGGAACTGCTGGGTCATGTGGTTTCTTTTTGAGGAACTGCCAAACCCTTTTCCAAAGTGGCGGCATCATTTTATTTTCTTTTTTTAAAGAGTAAGCCTTTTTATTTTTATGTAAAGAGCACATTAGAAACCTGTAGTTTTTATTATTTTTTAATTTTTCAGTATATTTTTATTGATTTTAGAGAGGAAGGGAGAGGAAGAGAGAGATAGAAACATCAAAGATGAGAGAGAATCATCGATCGGCTGCCTCCTGCACGCCCCCACACTGGGGATCAAGCCTGCAACCCAGGCCTGTACCCTTGGCAGGAATTGAACCCAAGACCCTTCAGTCCACAGGCCGACACTCTCTCCACTGAGCCAAACTGGCTAGGGCGGCTACATCATTTTATATACCCACTAGCAACATATGAGGGTTCCAAATTTCTTCAAAATCTCACCAGCACACCTTATTATCTGTTTTATTTTAGCCAGTCTATTGGTATAAAGTGGTATATCATTGTAGTTTTGATTTACATTTCTCCAATTGCTGGGTGCTGTTTAGCCACAATCTTTTCATTTTTTAAAAAATGTGTTTATTGGCCATTTGTATTTTTTTTTCTGAGAAATGTATATTCTGATCCTGTGCACATTTTAATTGGGTTATTTATATCTTTAGCATTGCATTGTAAGTTTTTAGAATATATTTTAGATATTAGACACATCAGATATGTGATTTACAAATAATTTCTCTCATTCAGTGAGTTGTCTTTTCACTTTCTTGGTGGTGTCTTTTGGTGCCCAAAAGTTTTAAATTTCATGAAGTCTCATTTATCTATTTTTTTATTGTATTACTTGTGCTTTAGTGTTGTATCTAAGACTGTTTTGAGTTAATTTTTGTGTATGGTATAAGGAAGCGGACCAACTTCATATTTTTGCATGTGAATATCCAGTTATTCTAGCACTGTTTATTGAGTCTGGGTATATTTTTCCTGTTTCTTTTTGCACAAATGAGCAGATATATATATTTTTTCCCTTATTTCTTCTCTTTTACATAAAGGGGTAGGAAAATACTATTGGTACTCTGTTTCACTTTGCTTTTCATTTAGCAATAAATGTTGGAAGTCATTCCATATCATTTTGTATATATGATTCTCCATCCAATAGTGACACGTTATTATTACTTAAAGTTCATGGTTTACATTAGGGTTCACTCTTTATGTTGTGCACCTATGGGTTTTAACAGATATATAATGACATAATTCCATAACAGCATCATACAGTATAGTTTCACTGCCCTAAAAATCTCCTGTATTACACCTATTCATTTATTTCTCTCTTTTCTTGAGTTCTGCCAACCACTGAACTTTCTATTGTCCCTGTAGTTTTGCCTTTTTCAGAAAGTCATATATTTGGAATTATACAATACATAGCCGTTTTATTTATTTATTTTTAAAATAATTTTAATTTTTTATTTATACATATATCATGGCATGAATATACTCCGTTGTTTGACTATTGGTTTAATGTATATGTTGTCCATCATACTATACGCACTATATGGGTAAGAATTGGATCTATGTTGTTCACCTTTGAATATTCATTGCCTAGTACAGTGACTCGCACTTAGTAGATGCATAATAAATATTTTTTAAGTCATAGCTACATTTCAGTACTTATTATATTTTAAAGAAACCCATTTATGTGCATGTCTGTGTCTCCTACTAGTCTGGTAGCATTTTGTAGCAACCCCATCAAGTAGGACAATAATGGGGGGATAAGGACATATATGTAATACCTTAATCAATAAAGAAATTTTTAAAAAAATGTATGCCAAGCACCATAAGGGCCAACCTTTAGAGTTAATGAACTTCCTAAGTATCTACTGTGAGTCTGTCTGTGTGACATACTAGATTCAGTAGGGCATCTTCAAAGATACATACACTGTTCACTTTAAGATTATAATGCACTCAGGCAAGTTGACCTGTCACAAATTTAATGTTTTTTATCAACAAATATTCGAATGTACATAGCCGTTTTAGATTGGGTTCTTTCACTTAGTAAAATCCATTGAAAGTTCCTCCATTTCTTTCTAACACTGAGTAGTATTACATTGTATGCATATGCCACAGTTTGTTTATCCATTCATCTATTGAAGGACATCTTTGTTGTTTCCAAGTTTTTTTGTTTGTTGTTGTTTTGTTTGTTAATCCTTACCTCATTGATCTCTAGAGAGAGTGGAAGGGAGGGGGAGAGACAGAGAAACATCAGTGTGAAGAGAGACACATCAATTGGTTCCTCTTGCATGTGCTCACATGGTGGGGGGGACCGAGCCGCAACCAGTTACATGCCTTTGATTGGAATTGAA
>NW_005871054.1:2015400-2017690 GCF_000147115.1 Myotis lucifugus | reverse complement strand
GTAAGAAACTGCTAAACTATCTTCCAAAATGCCTGTATCATTTTGCATTCCTATCAGCAATGAATGAGAGTTCTTTTTGCTCCATATTCTCACCTGAATGTGATGTTGTCAGCGCTTTGAATTTTCACCATTCTAGTAGGTGTGTAGTGGTATCTCATTTTAATTTGTGATTCCCTAGTAGCATGATTTTGAGCATCTTTCCAAATGCATATTTTCCATTTATATATCTTTCCATATGCATATTTGCCATTTATATGTCTGATGAAACGTCCAGATCACTTTCCCAATTTTTAAAATTGGGTTGTTATTTTCTTATTGTTGAGTTTTAACAGTTCTTTTATATTTAGGATAACAGTCCTTTACCAGATATATGTTTTGCAAATATTTTCTCCCAATTTGTGGCTGCCTTTTCATTCTCTTAATGACATCTTGTACAAACTTAATGACATAAGTTTGTAATTTTAATGAAGTCCGACTTACCAACCTTTTTTCTTTCATGGAGTATGCTTTTGGTGTTGTGAAAGGTATGAGGTCTTTGTCTAGATTCATTCCAGTACTGTTTGTTGAAAAGACTGGCCAGTGTGGCTCAGTTGGTTAAGCATCCTCTGATGGCAGTGGGAGGTGCACGTTTTTAAACTGGTCTATATAGGAAACATAGGAGCATCTAATGGACTGTGTAAAACACCATAATACGAATTAGACTTACGATTAATATCACTGGATGACAGAAGGAAAAGGAGCAGATAATTCGAAGTTATAAGGGAAAATTATTTTGAATCTAGAATTCTCTATCCATCCAAGCTTTAAAACTAAACACTATGCAGATTCTTTAACTTTTTTTTTTTCAGCTTAAAATACACTTTCTATATTATACTCTGATGCTGAGGCTGAGGCTGGGCAAAGTTTATTTCTCAGACTATATTGGGTGGCTTGCTGTTGGTTTCTGCCATTAGGAGACAGGCAAGAAGAGAGGGGAAAAGGGACTTACTACCTGTTTTATATCATACTAGAGGCCCGGTGCACGAAATTCGGGGGTGTGTGTCCCTCAGCCCAGCCTGCACCCTCTCCAATCTGGGACCCCTCGAGGGATGTCCGACTGCCTGTTTAGGCCCGATCCCCGGGGGATCGGCCCTAAACGGCAGTCGGACATCCCTCTCACAATCCAGGACTGATGGCTCCAACTGCTCACCTGCCTGCCTGCCTGATTGCCCCTAACCATTCCCCTGCCAGCCTGATCAATACCTAACTGCTCCCCTGCTGGCCCGATTGCCCCTAACTGCCCTCCCCTGCAGGCCTGGTCACCCCAAACTGCCCTCCCCTGCTGGCCCAGTCACCCCTAACTTCCCTCCCTTGCCAGCTCAGTCGCCCCTAACTGCCCTCCCCTGCTGGACTGATTGCCCCTAACTGCCCTCCCCTGCCGGACTGATTGCTCCTAACTGCCCTCTCCTGCTGGTCTGGTCACCCCCAACTGCCCTGCTTTGCAGGTCTGGTTGCCCCTAACTGCCCTCCCCTGCCCACCTGGTCGCCCCTAACTGCTCTCCCCTGCTGGGCTGGTCGCCCCAACTGTCCTCCCCTGCAGGCCTGGTTACCCCCAACTGCCCTCCCCTGCAGGCCTGGTCCCTCCCAACTGCCCTCCCCTGCAGGCCATCTTGTGTCCACATGGGGGCGGCCATCTTTGACCACATGGGGCGGCCATCTTGTGTGTTGGAGTGATGGTCAATTTGCATATTACTCTTTTATTAGATAGGACTAGAGGCCCGATGCACGAAATTCATGCAAGAGTAGGCCTTCTTTCCGCCGGCTGACAGCATCGACTTCCCTCTGGCATCCGGGACCCGGGCTTCCCTCCGGCTGCTTGCAGGCACCCAGGACCTGGACTTCCCTCGCAGCCCTGGCTTCTTCCAGAAGGACGTCTGGTCTAATTAGCATATTACACTTCTATTATTATAGACTAGAGACCCGGTGCATGAAATTCGTATACAGGGGGGTCCCCTCAGCCCAGCCTGCACCCTCTCCAATTGGGGACTCCTTGGGGGATGTCCGACTGCCGGTTTAGGCCGGGATCGGGCCTAAACCGGCAGGGCGAAATCCCTCCTCAAAATCCTGGACACACTGGCTCCTAATTGCTCACCTGCCCTTCCTGCCTGGTCGCCCCTAACTATCCCGCCCTGCCAGCCTGATCACCCCTCACTGCCTCTGCGTGCTGGCCTGATCGCCCCTCACTGCCTCCCCTGACGGCCTGGTCGCCCCCAACTGCCCCCTCCTGCCGACCTGTCGCTCCTAACTGCCC
>NW_005871054.1:2001700-2014551 GCF_000147115.1 Myotis lucifugus | reverse complement strand
TAAAAGTTTTAAATTGCTAATGTGGTTCTTGATATACAAAAAGTTTTCAATAGTTAATAGTGTTGATATAAAAAATTTTAAGGTTTTAATGAAGTCCAGTGTTATCTACCTTTTCTTTTGTTGCTGTACTTTTGTCATATCAAAGAATTCATTGCCAAATCTAATGTCATGAAATTTTTGCCCTATTTTTTCTTAGAGTTTTCTAGTTTTAGATCTTACATTTAGGCTTTCTGAGTTTTGAGATCCATGTTGAGTTAATTTTTAAATATGGGGTGAGGTAAAAAAGGTAGGACCAGGTAGAAGAGGATGAACCTGCAAAGAGGAAGAAATGGACAAGTGTCAATGCTGTTAAGAAGTCAAATTAGACGATGAACCCCAAAAATGTTTATTACATTTAGCAACATGGAGGAGACAGAATGAAAAGCACAGGTAATGTTCTTTGAACAAGGGTCTAAATTGTACTCAGCATACAGTGTAGGAAATTATATCAGAAGATTGGTAGAGGTCAATTTGAGGAAGGCTTTGAGTTTGAATTTTATTCTCTGGGCAGCAGTAAGGCATAAAAAAGGATAATGAAATAATAATCCTTTCAGGGGGGAGTATAATGGCAGAGAGTATAATAATTCTTTTCATGGGGGGAGTATAATGTATTTCAAAAATTAAAGAGGTATAATGTAGGTTGTTAGTTCTAGGCAGTGGTCGGCAAACTCATTAGTCAACAGAGCCAAATATCAACAGTACAACGATTGAAATTTCTTTTGAGAGCCAAATTTTTTAAACTTAAACTATATAGGTAGGTACATTGTTATTAACTTAATTAGGGTACTCCTAAGGCTTAGGAAGAGCCACACTCAAGGGGCCAAAGAGCCGCATGTGGCTTTCGAGCTGCAGTTTGCCGAACACTGTTCTAGGGGAAGTAGTTCCTAGTTGGTGCTAATCTTTGGTCCTAGGAGTAAATAAAAATATTTGACTATTGAATACATCTAATATACGCAGCTTCTTGTTGAGGTATATCTAAAAGTAACTCAGCCCTGTTTCTTTTTGGTCATGACTAAACTGTATTGAATCTGAGTTATTTTAAGCTGAGGACCAGACTGCTGATTGATAGGTGTTATTTATGTGCCTGAAAGTCATCAAGAAATGCTATTATTTTCTGTTTTACTGTGCAGAAACTAGTTCTAGGTGTTTTCTTCAACCTTGGGACTGTTTATTTGGAAGCTGGCTACTTCAGGATCACCTCAATGTAAGGTGATCCTGAACATAAGATTATTCTGCACCACCAGTATTTTCCCAATTAGGAGTTCCATTAAAAAAAATTTGTTTTTTGCTAACTAATAGGAATAGAGGTGAAATAGTCAAATGGCTACTTATATTTGATGTAATAATTTAACTTACATATATAAACTCACAATCTATAAAATTATATATAAAAATATAATAAATTCCATCAAATCTCATAGAAGTTTTCTTAAGATACATTTTTATTTGGTTTTTATAATTTCAGATATATAAAAGTTACAAAAGTAGTACAAAGAACGCCTATGTACTCTACTCCTAGATTTCCAACTTTATCATTCTCTGTATATGTACATATACACTGTATGTCATGCAAGTATTTGCTATTCTTTTTAAAAATATCCTCAATGATAGTGAATCTTTTGAGGATGTGTTTTCCCAGGGAATGGTCAAGTTAATTTGGAGCCTTGGTGAATAAGGAAGGTCAAATTGAGTAATGCTCTTTTTGATCTTAAGTAAGATATATGATCTCAAGTGAGATATAATGACTCCATTTTCTTGTAGTATATAATCTATTAGCATTCATTCAATCCTTTCTAGCCTTCATTCTTAGTAGCCTTATATAAATTCTTAAAAATACTTGCTGAGTCTTTTGTGACTGATCAGTTCTTTAAATATATAAAGATGCAATTAAGATCAAAGATAGAGATCATGACTTTAAAAGAATGTGTTTTCCTGTTTGGTCTCATGTTTTTTTCTAATCCAGTAGATGTACATTTTTACCTTTACTCCAGATTTTTACATTCCTTTTTACTCATGGAAAATTTTTTCCCTTAACTGCTGAGAACCTTTTAAATTGTAATTCTTCAAATATGACCAATTTTCTTCTTTTTAAAAAAATGTTTATTGACATATAACATTGTATTTGTTTAAGGTGTACAGCATAATGATTTGATATATGCATATATTGCAAAATGATTACCACAGTAAGTTTATTTAACACTTGGATTGCGGGAAACGAGTTAAGTCGGCTCGCGTGAATTGCGCGTACTCCGCGGGAGCCGTCTTAACTCGGTTCATATAGATTTGCGGTGGAGTGCGGGAAACGTGTAAACTCGGGCCGATTGTAACTGCGTATTACCAAATATTTGTTTGTTTGCCGTTCACAAAGATACCTACCTGTGTATGCGAACCGTTTCATACCCATTGGGGTAATAGGTATCATAAAAATCCCTTGTAAGTAGAGAACACTTTATGGCGCTGGTCGAGTACAATACCGTTAGGGTACCAATGTATTGTTTTCTCATTTTATAACCGATATCCCTGGATATCTCACCATGCAAAGAGAATAGTTATTGAGAAATACTTCTTGTGTCCAGACGTCTTTAGTTTTGAGTTTTGTGAATATTATTACGTGTTTAAATATTTAAATATATTGTGATAAAGACATTCATATAGAATTTTTTAACCAAATAAAATAAAATCGTTCCGCAAAGTGTTCGCATAATAATTATTTTTTTATATCAGATATCTATCGGAGTACCGCTATTTTCAGTTAGTATTATTTTTATTTGCTTTAACCTAGAATGTCGCAGCATTCAGACTATAGTGATGATGAGTTTTGTGCAGACAAGTTGTCCAATTATTCTTGTGATAGCGATCTTGAAAATGCGAGTACAAGTGATGAAGATTCTAGTGATGATGAAGTAATGGTGCGTCCCAGGACATTGAGGCGACGAAGAATTTCGAGCTCCAGCTCTGACTCAGAGTCAGATATAGAAGGCGGGAGAGAAGAATGGTCGCATGTTGATAATCCACCGGTCTTAGAAGATTTTTTAGGGCATCAAGGATTAAACACAGATGCTGTTATAAATAATGTAGAAGATGCCGTGAAATTATTTATCGGAGATGATTTTTTTGAATTTCTTGTAGAGGAGTCAAACAGGTATTATAATCAAAATAGGAATAATTTCAAACTTTCAAAAAAAAGCCTAAAGTGGAAAGATATAACCCCTCAAGAGATGAAGAAGTTTTTAGGGTTAATTGTTCTCATGGGACAGGTGCGCAAAGATAGAAGAGATGACTATTGGACCACGGAGCCATGGACGGAGACGCCATATTTTGGTAAAACGATGACGAGAGACAGGTTCCGACAGATATGGAAAGCTTGGCACTTCAATAATAATGCGGATATCGTAAATGAATCAGATAGACTTTGCAAAGTGAGACCAGTACTAGATTATTTTGTGCCTAAATTTATAAATATTTACAAACCTCATCAGCAATTATCACTAGATGAAGGGATCGTACCTTGGAGGGGAAGATTATTCTTTAGGGTATATAATGCTGGCAAGATCGTTAAATATGGAATATTGGTTCGTTTGTTGTGCGAAAGTGATACAGGATATATCTGTAACATGGAAATTTATTGCGGCGAAGGAAAGCGATTATTGGAAACGATACAAACAGTAGTGTCTCCATACACTGATTCGTGGTACCATATATATATGGACAATTATTATAATAGCGTCGCAAATTGTGAAGCACTTATGAAAAACAAATTCAGAATATGTGGAACAATCCGGAAAAATCGAGGTATACCTAAAGATTTTCAAACAATTTCTTTGAAAAAAGGTGAAACAAAATTTATAAGGAAAAATGATATATTGTTACAAGTGTGGCAATCAAAAAAGCCTGTATACCTGATTTCTTCGATTCATTCTGCGGAGATGGAAGAAAGTCAGAATATTGACAGAACATCAAAAAAGAAAATTGTCAAACCGAATGCACTCATTGACTACAATAAACATATGAAAGGTGTTGACCGGGCTGACCAATACCTTTCATATTATTCGATATTGCGGAGGACGGTCAAATGGACAAAAAGGTTGGCAATGTATATGATAAATTGCGCATTATTTAATTCTTATGCAGTTTACAAATCAGTGAGGCAAAGAAAAATGGGTTTTAAAATGTTTTTGAAACAAACAGCTATCCACTGGTTGACGGATGATATTCCAGAGGACATGGACATTGTTCCAGACCTTCAACCAGTACCGTCTACTTCTGGAATGCGGGCTAAACCACCTACATCTGATCCACCATGCAGGCTATCGATGGACATGAGAAAGCATACGTTACAGGCAATTGTCGGAAGTGGAAAAAAGAAAAACATTTTGAGAAGGTGTCGCGTATGTTCCGTTCATAAATTGCGCAGTGAGACACGCTACATGTGCAAATTTTGCAATATACCTCTACATAAAGGGGCGTGTTTTGAAAAATATCATACGCTAAAAAACTATTAATTTCTATTTGTTTTGATTTATTATGAAAATTTTATTTTAAACTTTAAAAATATGTGTATATTTTTAGGTAATAAGTATTTTTTGGGTTTTTCGTATTTAGTTTATATATATCGAATTATTTATGTACTGAATAGATAAAAAAATGTCTGTGATTGAATAAATTTTCATTTTTTACACAAGAAACCGAAAATTTCATTTCAATCGAACCCATACTTCAAAAGATATAGGCATTTTAAACTAACTCTGATTTTGCGCGGGAAACCTAAATAATTGCCCGCGCCATCTTATATTTTGGCGGGAAATTCACCCGACACCGTAGTGTTAATATCCATTGATGACCTCACATAGTTACATTTTTTTTCTTATGGTGAGAAATTATAAGATCTACTCTCCTAGCAACTTTCTTCTTTTTTAAAATTTTTTTATTGCTTTTAGAGAGAGAAAAGAAGGGGGTGGGGAGAGAGAGAGAGAGAGAGAGAGAGAGAGAGAAAGATCTATTTGTTGTTCCACTTATTTATTCATTCATTGCTTGCTTCTTACTGTATATGTGCCCTGACTGGAGATGGAACCCGCAACTTTGGTGTATCGGGATGACACACTAACCAACTAACCTACCTGGCTTGGGCCTCTCCTAGCAACTTGCAAATATACAATATAGTATTATTAACTATAGTCACCATGCTGTACATTACATCTCCAGAACATATTTATGTTATAACTGGAAGTATGTACCTTTGATTACCAGTACCCATTCCCACCCCTTCTGCTGCTGACAGCTACCAAACTGTTTTCTGTATCTATGAGGTTTTTTTTTTAAGAATCCACATGTAAATGAGAGCATACAGTATTTGTCTTTCTCTGACTTCTTTCACTTAGCATAATACCCTCAAAACCCATCTATGTTGTCACAAATGGCAGGATTTACTTCTTTTGTATGAATTAATAACATGTATAAATATACCACATTTTCTTTATCCATTCATCTATAATGGGCATTTAGGTTTTTTCCATGTCTTGACTATTGTAAATAATGTTGCAATAAACATGGTGTGGGTGGTGCAGATACCTTTTCAAGATAATAATTCTGTTAACTTTTTAAAAAATATATATTTTATTGATTTTTCACAGAGAGGAAGGGAGAGGGATAGAGAGCTAGAAACATCGATGAGAGAGAAATATCGATCAGCTGCCTCCTGCACACCTCCTACTGGGGATGTGCCCGCAACCAAGGTACATACACTTGACTGGAATCAAACCTGGGACCTTTCAGTCCCCAGGCTGACGCTCTATTCACTGAGCCAAACCGGTTAGGGCAATTCTGTTAACTTTTGATGTGTATCCAGAAATGGAATATTGATCGTATGGTAGTTCTATTTTTTAATTTGTTGAGCAACCGCCATACTGTTTTCCAAAGTGGCTGTACCACTTTATTACAGACATCGGGCTGGATGTCTTCTTTGGAAAAGTGTCTGTTCAGTTTTTTCTGCTGCTTTTTAAAATTGGGTTGTTTGTTATTTCTCTATTGAATTGTATAAATTCTTTCTATATTTTGAATATTAACCCCTTATTAAATATATGACTTGAAAATATTTTCTCCCATTTTGCTGCATTTTCATTTTGTTGATAGTATCCTTGGCTGTACAGAAGGTTTTTAGCTTGATGTAGGCCCAGTCTTTAATTTTTACTTTTGTTGCCTTTGCTTTTGGTATCAAATCCAAAAGTCATTGCCAAGATCGATGTCAAGAAGCTTACCCCCATGTGTTCTTTTAGTTGTTTTATGGTTTTAGGTCTTACATTCAAGTCTTTAATCCATTTTGAGTTAACTTTTGTGTAAGGTATAAAATAAGGGTTCATTTGCATTCTTTTGCATGTGGCTGTCCAGTTTTCCCAAAACCATTTACTGAAGAGACTGTCTTTTCCCTAGTGTGTAGTGGGTTTATTTATGGGCCCAAATTTCTGTTTTGTAACTAAGATTCACCATTTAAAATTTATGTTTTACAGTGGTATATACAAATAAAAGAGTACTGCAGAACTTGTAGTAAAAAAACACAACAGTTCCTTGTCTTACCCCTCCCAAGTGTTGTTCTCATTCCCTACAGAAAACCACTTTCAACTCTTTTAATTCTTCTGGTATTGTACTCTATATTCTTCAATATTATATTTTGGGGTCCAACCCCAGCGGGTCCAGGGATCCCCAAAGGTGTGGACGGAGACAGCCTTCAGTTGATCAGCAGCCTAGTCAGGACCTCTAGCCAGGATCTCCAGCCAAAGTTCTGGTCGGGATCTCCAGTGAAGTTCTGGTTTGGAACTCCAGTGGAAGTTCTGGCCAAGTTCTGGTTAGGATCTGATGTTTATTGTCTTGTTACATCTGTATTTATACCAGTCGATTTTAATCCTGTCAATTTCTATTGCAAAGGTTAGGGCGTTTCTTATCTCCATTCCAGGGAGTAAAGATTATGTAGCTTAAGCGTGATTGTTTGTAGTTAAAGTGATTAACTACCGGCCTGGCATTTAGTTAAGGGGTTGTATCCCCTCCCTAACCTCAGGGAAAAATCCCCACCTGGGAAAACAACCTTTCTCGGAGAGGTGACCTTGGTTAAAACACATGGCGCTAAGGAGAGCAAACATATTAAGAACAATATGCTATATATGCCAGGTCCCTTGAAACGTATGCTGTGCAGATGTTTCTTTCCTGCAGCGACTGTGTCAAGCAGCAAGGATGGACCGGCTTCTGGCAATTATACTTTTGTTTTTTATTTTATTTTTATTTGTTTCTTTTAGTTATAATTTTGAAGCATAACATTTACCCTTCAGTGTGGCTTGGTGATTGAGTGTTGACCCATGAACCTAGAGGTCACTGGTTTGATTCCAGGTCAGGTCACATATCCCCCCTCCCCATCCCCACAGGCTTGAACTCCAGTAGGTAGCGTGCAGGAGGCAGCAGATTGATGTTGATGTTTATCATTGACTAGAGGCCCGGTGCACAGAATTTGTGCATGGGCAGGGACCCTAAGCCTGGCCATCGATCAGGGCCGATCAGGGCCTTCTGGCAGCTGGCTGGGGCCTTCCTTTCCCGGTTGCCGGCCGGGGCCTTCCTTTGTTCCATGCCGCCCCCTGGTAGTCAGCACATGTCATAGTGAGCGATCGAACTCGCGGTCTCCTGGTTTAACTCCCGAGGGGACACTTTGCATATTAGCCTTTTAAATATATAGACTAGAGGCCCAGTGCACAAAATTCATGCACGGAGGGGGGGGTTCCCTCAGCCCAGCCTGCACCCTCTCCAGTTGGACATCCCTCTTGCAATCTGGGACTGCTGGCTCCTAACTGCTCACCTGCCTGCCTGCCTGATTGCCCCTAACTGCCTCTGTCTGCCTGCCTGATCACCCCTAACTACCCTCCCCTGTTGGCCTGATCTCACCCCCAGTGGCCCTCCCCTGCCGGCCTGATCTCGCCCCCAATTGACCTCCCCTCCCAGCCTGGTTGCCCCCAACTGCCCTCCCCTACAAGCCTGATCTCGCCCCCAACTGCCCTCCTTTGCTGGGCAATTTGGTTCTGATTGGTCAGTTTCTATGCCAGTCAGCATCATAAGCTCCGCCTCCTAGGCAGCCATTGGTTCCCCACAGCACCCAGATTTGGTTCTGATTGGTCGGTTTCTATGCCAGTTGGCGTCAGAAGCTCCACCTCCTAGGCAGCCATTGGTTCTTCACAGCACCCACATTTGGTTCTGATTGGTTGGTTCCTATGCCAATCAGTGTCTCTGGACCTATCAATGGGGCCTGATCTGAAAGGCAGGGCTGATCAGCAGCCCTGGTGGAGGCCTGGAGAGAAATGGAGGCGTGGCTGCTGGCCAGACTGGGAGAGAAATAGAGAAGCAAGTGCTGATCAAAAGCTGCCACAGAGGCAACGGATCAGTCCCTGCTTCTCTCTTCAGGCCTCTCTCTGGCCCTGATTCACAGCCCCCTCAGCAGTCAGTGCTGGGGCACCGCGTCTGCAGTGCAAGCAGTCAGCGCTGGTTTGCCACGGCAACTCAGCGCTGACTGCAGGACTGACTTCCGGTTGGTCGAGCCTCGGTCATTACTGGTCATTACGAACCAGGGTTTTTATATATTAGGATGTTTCTATCTCTCTCTCCCTCTCTCTCCCACTCTCTCTAAAAAAGTCAATAAAAATATATTTAAAAAACTTTACCCTTCAAAAGTGTGCAATTCATTATTTTTAATATAATCACAAAGTTGTGCAACTATCATTACTAATTTAGAATATTTTCATCACCCAAAAAAGAAATCCTGTTTCTGTTAGTAGTCATTTTCATCTTTGAAGTTTAACATTTCCTCCCTAAAGCACACTTACCCCCTTTCCTTTCCCCATCCTTTCCATTCTCCAATCAGACGTAGATCAGAATTCATTGTTATGACTTACTATTGTTTGCAACTGAGCCTTCTGATATTGTGACATTTCCTTTCTTTTGCTTTTTTTTTGTGTTAAAAATTGCTATTTTATTTTTTGCCTTTTCTCTCCATTTGTCTATCATTATTATCCTTAATTTTTTGTTGTTAGCCTCTCATAATCTCTCTCTAAACAGTTAAACATTGGTGATTCATCAGTTCAAATTTCCCCTCGAGCCTTCAGGTCCTGCTCTACTTTGAAATGGTTTCTTTCTAGGCCTGCAGTGTAGGTGACATCTGGAGACCTTTTTTTTAACTATCATCCTGGGGGATTAGTCAGTTATTTAACTCTGGATTGATCTAAATGTCTTATCTCTTTTCTCTTTCCCTTTTAATATATCTGTTCCTTCTTTTAGATCTGGAAGATTTCCTCAACTTTATCTTCCAACTCTTCAATTTTTGCTTTTCTAAATAAAAAAAATGACAGTTTCCAGAATACTTTCTTATTCTTGAAATATTCTTTTAATATTTTTCATGGGTACAATAGCTTTTATATTTCTAAGGATATTAGCAATAATGTCCTGGGCCTTTCAAGTTCTGTTTTTCTCTTTTCCAGCCACTTGTCTTTTATATTAGAAGTTTTCCTTAGATGATCCTTCGTTGTACACATTTAAGAGGAGGATGATTGTACAAAACTGTTTGGAAGCTCTGTGCATATACTACTACAAGGGGTAGTTGCTAACATTTGAGAATTTTCTGAATGGCAGGCTGAGCTAAGCAGTCTTCTTACATTATCTTAAGTGATTTTTACATTGGTTATATGAGGTTCTAATTTCACAGATGAGGAACCTTGAGGCTTAGATGATATAACCAGAAAAAGGGGAACCAGATTCAAACATGGATCTGTCTGCCTTCGTGATTCTTTTATTCATCCTATTCTCTTTCCCACCTTCCTCCCAGTAAATGCTTCACAAATACCAGGAAATCTCTTGAGAACTTTGAAGTCAGGTAGAAGCAAGATAGACAATGTAATCATTCAAACACATGATTGAAGCAATTACAGAAATGTGCTGAGAAGAAATGATGAAAATGATTTTTGAGGAAGGCTGGGGAATGGTTTAAGTGGATGTATTTTTTTTTTTTTAATTTTTTACTAACTTCAGTTTCAGGGAGCTAAGTACATAACTTGGAAATACTAATATTTATGTGAGTGAGATAGACAATGTAATCATTCAAACACATGATTGAAGCAATTACAGAGTAACATGCTAAATTGAAGGAAGTAGTATGGGTGATTCTATAAAATAATAAGGAAAGTGGAAAGTATTATTTGGGGATATATTTGTGTGTGTGTAACAGGCCATGTAAAGTCACTCATCTAAAGTCTGCCAAATGGTGAAGTCTGTCAGTTGAAATGGTGCTGTCCCTAAATACTGATACATAGGTATTAGAAATACCTGTCAGCGAAAGTCCATATGCATTACCAGTTAAATATTTTTAACCAAAAGCAATCACTGTGACTATATTTTAAAGATGGTAAGAAGCCCTAGCCGGTTTGGCTCAGTGGATAGTGTCCCCCCTGCGGACTGAAGGGTCCCAGGTTCAATTCCAGCCAAGGGCACATGCCTGGGTTGCGGGCTTGATCCCCAGTAGGGGGCGTGCCAGAGGCAGCCAATCAATGATTCTTTCTCATCATTAATGTTTCTCTCTCTCTCCCTCTCCCTTCCTCTCTGAAATCAATAAAAATATATTTTTAAAAAAGATGGTAAGAAGATGCAAAATATAATTTAATGAAAGTATTTTTATTTAAGTGACAAAGATTTACGTCTCTTATTAGAACTATCCTTTCATTTTTACAAAAAGAAATATATCCTATATATGTGTACTTGCATAATTTGTCTTGTATAATTATTTTTCTTGTTGAATTAATTATTATAGCTTGCTAAATAACTCTTGTGAAGTAAGCATAAAGGAGTATAATTAACTGGAGCTACAGCAGTGATAGTACAATAGGAGGCAGATGTGCCTACTGAAGGATAAAAATAATTACTTGAGAAATAGTAGAGTTAGAGTATTTCTGTGATAAAACAATTTCTAACCTTTTGTTTCAATATTCACAGCATTCCACCATGAAATGTTCAGTTATGGCTAAGAGCCCTTTTCCCTAAAAAGAGTAACCTTGTTATTTAGTGAAGTGCCTATTCACATTAACTTCAGGGTTAATATTTTGAGCTTTTTCTCATTATAGGCATATCCTGGATTCTGTGGTGAGAGGAATATGTTGTACATTTTTTGTTCTAAGGACTTATGGTTCTTTATTTTTAATTTAGGAAAAGCACAGAGGCTTAAATATTACTAAGTTTGGAAGTATAACTGTCTTTTATCTTTAGAAACATTGATTTCATATAAATGAAAACTAGTAAGACATAAAAAGGTTTGTGTCTCAGCACTTTGCAATGTAAGCTTCTACAAGACAGCAACTGTTTTATTATTATGTATATGTGTGTGTTTAATTTACTAAATTTTCTAGAATGTTGAGGAGGCACTATATAGACATACCCACAAATTCTAGTGGCTTAACCTAATCAAAGTTTATTTCTTCCTCACTCCTCAGTCTAGAGAGGGTATTCCAGGTTGACTGTCTTTCCATGTGGTCATTCAGGGGCCCAGACACCCTTTACATTATGACTGTGCCCTCTGCATTCTAGAATCCACTCCATGCAGCTGCTGTGGAGAAGGCATACTCATTTATTATCCATTTTATTCTGGAAGTGGCACAGGTTACTCTCACATTCCAGTGGTAAGGAGTATCATATGGTTCCATCTCAATGCATACATGGTGGCAGTGGTGGTGGTTGGATGGGGTGGGGATAAGGGACTTCTTGCTACACCTCCCAAGATTAACATTATGCTTTGGACAGGGAGCATGAATCTTTGGTGGTCAGTTTAATTCTCTACTAAAAAATATTACTTCTTCCTGTATACACACACACACAAATAATACTGTTCTGTTGGTAATATTAGCTACCTCTAGATCAGGGGTGGGCAAACTTTTTGACTCTAGGGCCACAATGGGTTCTTAAACTGGACCGGAGGGCCGGAACAAAAGCATGGATGGAGTGTTTGTGTGAACTAATATAAATTCAAAGTAAACATCATTATATAATGATGTTTTTTTTTAGTTTTATTCATTTCAAACGGGCCGGAGTTTGCCCACGGCTGCTCTAGATTGTCAGAAGATAGGAGGCAAGTGATTCCTTGCCACGAATTATTTACCCTATTCCTGAATTTCTCATTTCATTTTAAACCACCAAATATTTAACCAGTTAGAGTCATTTAACCTTACAGTCATTGAACCATAGTGTTTTAGAACTAGCTGAGATTTTAGTGCAATCTCTTCATTTGATAAATTACAGAATAGACTCAGAAAAATGGAGAGACATTCCTAAAGTCACTTAGGGTCAGAACTAGGAAAAACTAGTTTTCTAACCTCCACTCTAGTACTATGTCATCTTGGAAGCATCTTTTTTTTTTTTTTTTTACAAATTCTAATCCCCTAAATTAATACAAATTGCTCCCCCAGATTTCTTTCCTTTCAATAACCTCCTAAGATACCCTGGGGGGAGGAGGGGGATTTTAATTACCATAGAAAAGAATGAGTGATCTGAAGAGCATTTGTCTATTGTGATTTTGTGTGCTATAATGGAGCACCATGTTGATTTTGCATACCCAAGGAAGAATGGCCCTTGAATTGGAGGGGCTGCAAATAAAGGGGGGAAGGATGCCTAGTCAAGTGGGACCTATTTCACAATTTTGCCTAGGGCCTGCTCAGACTTTGGGAAGTGTTATGCCCAGATTTCAAGATTCCCAAGAAGCCACACAGGGAGCCAGCCAGTCCGATGCAAAAGCAAAGAGTCTTTATTTT